>NW_015172020.1:213436-276998 GCF_001447785.1 Gekko japonicus | reverse complement strand
TGTCAAATGGTTAGTAATGATGTTAGTTGCTATATGTAGAAATCTAGAACCAATATGTGTCATATGTATTGTATTTTATAAAACAATAAAAAGATTTAAACAGAACTGCCCTCAGCAATGCTGAATACTGCCTCAGGAAGGGGTCCTCCTCGGTGCCCCTGTTCTGCCTCTGTGAAGGAGCGATTTATACTGCTGGCGTTGGTCTCAGGTTGCGGGACCTCTTGCCAGCCTTTATCCCACTCTTTCTCCTTGTCTCACTGCTGCCACGGCAGGCCTCTAATAGAACTGCATTCTGCCAACTTCCGCATCTGCACCCCCTCCTTACATCAGCCAGTGTCCTGGGTATGAGAACTGAGGTGTTATGGGGTATGAATGACAACCACAATCCGGCAGTAATATGCTTGGCTACGGAGGATACCATCTGGGGTGAAGCTGTGGTCCAGCCGTAGAGCGTCTGCTTTGAATGCACAAGGTCTCAGGTTCAATCCCCGGCTGGCGATGCTCCCTCTAAAGCTGTGGAATCTCGTGAGTAAAAAGTCTACTTTGCGAGCCACTGGCTTTAAAGTTATGAGCGAGCAATTTGGCTACGGCATACATCAGTTTGCTCTGGAGGCCTCCTTCCTGAGCTAAGACGAAAATGGGTGAGCCGGAGGCTAAAAAACTGTGAGCTGGCTCACACAAACTTGGCTTAGAGGGAACACTGCCGGCTGGCACCTCCAGCTAAAAGGCTCAGTGAGTAGGTGGTGGGGAAAACCTTATCCTGAGACCCTGGAGACCAGTTACAGTCAGAGCAGAAAGCACTGACCTTGATAGACCACTGCTGAGGTTCGGTATAAGGCAGCAGCAAGTGTATGTGAGCTGTCATCTTCTACAAGGCCATTTACTCCACCATATTAGTCAATTTAGTTCTTTCCTCCTGTCCGTTCTTTCTTACAGAACTGTCGTGGTCCAGGCATGCAGCCTGGAAGAACATTCTGGGCACACCAAGACTCTCATCAACAGATCTAAACCACCACACCGCCCTCTTTTATTTCCCCCATTTAAATGTGGAGTAGCTCATCCCAGCCATTCAAGCTGCACTGGAATTTCTGGCTTTGCAGATTCATGCAAACCCGGGCATGTTGGAGGCACTTGTCAGGTACGGCTTGGGGGAACAGGTAATCCTTCCCACCAGTTGTTTTTCTGATGGTGACTCATGAAGCAATAGCAGTCCCTGCCCGTTCTTGACAGTTTGCTCAGAGCATGGCACGGGGGCAAAGATCCTGCTCCGAAATGGTGGAGAGGTGGGGCTCCTCAAAACACAAAAACCAGAAAGGGTTGGCAGCAGGAAGGAGAGGAGATGACGGGGGTCTGGTTTATCTAAAGATTCTACGGACTGTCTGTTTATTTAAGCATTTATATCCCGCTTTTCTCAACAAAATAAAGGAGCTGTGGTGGCTCAAGTGGTTAAGACGCTGCACTGCAGGCTGTGGAAGGTCAGTAGTTCAGCAGTTTGAGACCCAGGTGCCGCATGATGGAGTGAGCTCCTATCTCTAGTTCCAGCTCCTGCCAACCTAGCAGTTCAAAAGCAAGAACTTGCAAGTAGATAAATAGGTACCACTTCGGTGGGAAGGTAACAGCGTTCCGTGCGCCTTGGTGTTTAGTCATGCCGGCCACATGACCACGGAAACGTCTTCAGACAGCGCTGGCTCTTCGGCTTTGAAACGGAGATGAACACCGCAACCCTAGAGTCGGATTCGACTATCTTTCGAGCAAGGGAACCTTTACCTTTTTACCTTTCCCCAAAAAGGACCCGACGCAGCTTGCAGCAAGAAAAATACATAAACCGGGACACAACAAACAAAACCGAAAAGCGCATCTCAGGTTGGTCCTGAAATCAGTGGCTGCTTCAGCGGAGACAGTCTGCAAGCCAGAGGCAAAGGGTCTGTGGAACAGAGAAGTTCATGAAACTTCTCTATTCATGTATAGGGGAGGGGAGGGTCTTTTGTTAACAAGAAATGGGGGTGCAGGGTGTGGGGAACTGGGCCCTCACCTTCCTTAGTCACCGCCCATTGTCCTTGGCACTTTTGTCCCAGCCCAACTCACTTCTTGGAGAGGGTTGCCAACTCTGGCTTGGGAAATTTCTGGAGACTTGGAGGTGGCGCTTGGGGAGGGAGGGGCAGGGAAGGATCTCTGTGGGGGGTGTGATGCCACAGAATCCATGCCCTCCGGAGAGACAGATCTCTGTAGCCTGGACGCCAGTTATAATCTCAGGAGAAACTCCAGGCCCTGCCTCGAGGTTCAACAACAACCACACAGGGAACACGGCTTGCTAGCTGAATCACCTCATGGGAAAATACATCTACTAGGCTTGCTTGCTAAGCTGAATCATCACAGTGAGAAATACAAGCTGCCTGCGAGCTTTACCTGATGGATCATCACTTGGGAAATGTACAATAGGTTGCTGCATTGTTGGGTGCAAATAACTGTACATTGGTATTTATCCTATTCCCAGTAGTCATGTATGGCTGCGAGAGTTGGACTATAAGGAAGGCCGAGCGCCGAAGAATAGATTCTTTTGAACTATGGTGCTGGAGAAGACTCTTGAGAGTCCCTTGGACTGCAAAAAGATCAAATCAGTCAATCCTAAAAGAAATCAACCCTGACTGTTCCCTGGAAGGCCAGATAATGAAACTGAAGCTCAAATACTTTTGGGGGGGGGGAATGTGCAGATCTGTCCTCGCAGAGGAGGGAGAGCTTGTACCTGAATAAAACTTGGGCTTAAAGGTGCCGCTGGACTGTTTTGGACCGGGGGGGAGCTCTGCAACTTATCTGGCTGCTTCTTGCTCTGACTGAGGGCTGCTGAGAGCAGGGGGTGGGGCTTGTTGCATGTACCCGCCCCCTGGGCTCTTTACTGCCGGAGCTCCGCTCCTGTGCGCTCCTGCAGGAAATGACCACAGCCTACATGTAAACCAATACACGAAACAGTAGAAAAGCAGACTGCATCTTGGGGTGGTCCAGGATTTCGTAGTTTGGCTCCTGTGGGCTAGGAGCCAAAGATCCAAGAGCCCTCTGGCCATTCCCCCTCCGCTCGCACCCAAGGGCTCATGTCTCTGGCTGCAACCAACTATCACTCGGCGCTTCCTGCTCCCCAACTGCGCCCCTCAGTAGCCATCCTCCGTGTCCTGCCTTACTCATAATGTAAATTCAATGCACATGAATCTGTCAGGTTTTCCTCTTCCCTCCCATCCCCTTTCCCTTTTTTTCCTCCGCTCTATTAGATGGAGAGCAGCTCGGGCAGGGATTTTACTCTTTGTTCTCTGCTTATTGGAACTGTAAATCACGAAATCCTCGCCATCCAGTAGAAAGGAACAGGAAAGGGAGGCTGTATGTGCTTAAAAAAAAATTATGCACGGAAGAGAAGAACTAACTGGATAAGTTATGCAAATTGAGCACAGTTGCATAGATGTTTCCCCCCCCCCCCATACACACTTTATTTCTCCTACTAGTCTAGTCTTGAGAAGGGACAAAGCTTTGTGGGGCACGGAAGCTCTTGTTTCCTGAATACTGGAAGTCCTGCTCAACTACCCCTCTGTGTCTGGAGAAGGGAGCTTTGACTCTCCATAGCTTATACCTTGAAAATCTTATTGGTCTCTAAGGTGCTAAAAAGGTAAAGGTTCCCTTGCTCGAAAGCCAGTCGAATCCTACTCTAGAGTTGCGGTGCTTATCTCCATTTCAAAGCCGAAGAGCCACCGCTGTCCGAAGACGTTTCCGTGGTCATGTAGCTGGCATGACTAAACACCAAGGCGCACGGAACGCTGTTCCCTTCCCACCGAAGTGGTACCTGTTTATCTACTTGCAATTTATTGCTTTCGAAGTGCTAGGTTGGCAGGAGCTGGAACTAGAGACGAGCGCTCACTCCGTCATGGGGCAACTCGGGTCTCGAACTGCTGAACTACCGACCTTCCACAGCCTGCAGTTCAGCGTCTTAACCACTTGAGCCACCGCAGCTCCTCTAAGGTGCTACACAACTTGAATTTAACTATCTCTTCACTGGCTCCTTTGTCCTGATGCCATCCAGTAGGAGTGCTTCCAGTATTCTCCTTTCTGAAAGTCTCCTTGCATTTGGAAATTACAAATTACTGAGTCCGGTTTCCACAGTGGTACCAATGTATCAGGAATTATTTTTTAAAAATCTAAATTTTGTACACTGTGCACCTTTCTGTAGCTTTCAACTCTTTCGCTGTTTTATGACTGATTCAAGCATAAAAAAACACTGTAAAACACTTGCTGTCCGACAAGAGGGTTGGCAAAGTGTCCAAGAATACTTTCTGTTGGCTACATGTGGTTCACCAACTCTCTTTTCTTTTTCAGACTCAACCCAACTGGCCACGCTGACCCACGTTTTTGTGTCCTCGCAGTTAGATTACTGTATCGCGCTCTAGGGGCTGCAGTGGCTCAGAGGTTAAGACGCTGAGCTGCTGAGCGGAAGGTCTGTAGTTCGACAGTTCGAGACCCGAGTGTGCCGCGTGACGGAGTGAGCTCCTGTCTCTGGCCCCAGCTCCTGCCAACCTAGCAGTTCAAAAGCAAGAAATTGAAAGTAGATAAATAGGTACCACTATGGTGAGAAGGTAGCAGCGTTCCATGCACCTCGGTGTTTAGTCATGCTGACCATATGACCACAGAGAAGTTTTCGGACTGTGCTGGCTCTTCGGCTTGGAAACGGAGATGAGCACTGCCCCCTAGAGTCTGATTTGACTGGCTTTCAAGCAAGGGAAACCTTTACCTTACCTTGTGCTCTATGTTGGGCTGCCCTTGAAGATAATCTGGAAGCTGCAGCTGGTTCAGAATGCGGCAGCCTGATTATTGTCAGCGGGTAGCTGATGGGAACATACCTTGCCCCTCTTAAAACAGCTGCATTGGCTTCCAAGTGGCTTCCGACTCCAATTCAAGGTGCTGGTTATGACCTTTAAACCCTTCATGGCCTACGAACTGCATGTCTATGGGACTGTCTCCTCCAATATGCCCCGTGCACCAAGTATGGTCTTCAGGCTACCTTCTGGCTGTTCCCCCACCCAGAATGGCCCAGCTGGCATCATCCAGAGTTTTTTCCTTTTCTACTGCAGTTTCCATTATGTGGAATAAGCTCCCTTTGAAGGGAATATCTTCACTGGAAATCTTCAGGAGGTGCTGCTAGGCCATTTTATTTGCTTCTGGTTTTTAATGGGGTCTAAACTACAGAAACCCTGACCTAGATGGCTCAGGGTAGCCCAATCTCATCAGATCTTGGAAACTAAGCAGGATAGGCCCTGGTTAGTACTTGGATGGGAGGCCACCAAGGAAGTCTAGGGTCGCTATGTAGACGCAGGCAATGGCAAACCACCTCTATGCAATTCTTGCCTTCAAAACCCTACAGGGTTGCCATCAGTCATCTGCGAGTTGATGGCACTTTCCACCACCAAATTGCAGGCATCTTTTTTGGGGGAGGGGCATATCTGGGGTTTTAATCTATTAGTTTTAAATTGTAATGTTTCAAATGTAAGATGCAAGCTGCCTTGAGCTATAAGGAAAAGGGATCTATCCATCTATCATCTATCTATCTATCTATCTATCTATCTATCTATCTATCTATCTATCTATCTATCTATCCATCTATCCATCTATCCATCTATCCATCTATCCATCTATCCATCTCTTGATGTGATTCAAAGTAAGATTGCATCGTTCTTTTTGCACAGTGTTCTATGTTTGCATTTGTGCACACTAACAAAATACCACCAACAAAAATCTTGATATGATTACAGCGTTGAATCAAGATTCTTTTTGTGCGGTGTTTGACCAACATGCCAGAGTGACCATGGGCATCAATATAACATCAGACAAAACAACATTTGATGCAGTCATTCATCGAATCACATTGCAACTGATTATTTGTTGCAGTGTTTTATCACTGTGTGTGTGTACATGGGTAGTGTAATGAGAGGAATAAGATGGAAATAGATGGAATGAATTAAAAGTTGCAGCAACTTGTTCATATCTAAATTCTGGAATTAATTTTAGAAATGTATTTAGGTAACTGGAATACAGAAGGCATAGATGCAGGGTGGAGCAAACCCATAAAACACTAAAGGAATTATATGGGGGAAATCCACTCATCCCTATTGCACACATACTTTCAAGTCTGTTTTGGAGCCTTAAGGCGCCTTTGCAAATAAGCCTCCAAAAGGTAGTACTCCCCACAAATGTTCACTACGCTGCTTAACCACACACATCTACGCCAATCACTTGTATCATACTGACAGCCTGAAGGGGAGGGGGAGAAACATCTTTTTGAGCTGCCTTCATGTGAGACCTTTCCTCTATGAATAGCAATATTGTCTACACTATCAGGCAGCAGCTCTCCAGGGGCTCAGGCAGAGGGCTTTCATATCACCTCCTACCTGATCTCTTTTTTTACTGGAGACTCAGAGACTGAATCTGGAACCTTCTACCTGCAAGGCAGGTGCTCCATCACTGAGCTAGAGTCTCACCTGCCTGGTTACCTGCAACTGGCAATCAGGCGCATGTTGATTTGCAAGTTGGTTTCAAGGGCTAGACCAGGGATATGCAACCATTTTAGCCTGAGTTAGGGTTGCCAGGCTGGCGATTAGCGAGAGACGGGGGTTGGGGGGGGTCAACAAAAGTGTGACATCACTTCCGGGTTCTATGCCATTGGCCTTTTCTAAATTTTATTCTTCTATTGCTCCCGCACCTACTGGGGAGGCTGAGAATCCTAGCCTGAGTGCCAAACCCCCCGCAGTGTCTACATGACAAGATGATGTTGCTGTGCTAGCAAATGCTGGGGGGAGGGGGCGACAAAGGTTGTACTTAGCCAGCCATAGAAGGACCACTCTGCCACCCAGTGGTCCTTTTGGAATCTCAGGCCCAATTCTCTCACAGGCAGAGAACTGGCCCTGCATGCAGACTGAAATGGTCTGATATGCCACTGTTTGGCACACATGTCAAAGGGTGCCTATTCCTCAGCTAGACACTTCTTAAGTTTTGGATTTTTGGTGGGGGGGGGGGTTTGGTAATGAAAGCTAAGATTCTTAAGACTGTGCATCCAATATCACTTGTGGCATTTATGCAATGCTACTGAAAACCACAGGACACATCTGTCTCTGAATAGTATTCTTTTCTATTACAGCCAAGAAGACAGTAGATGTAGCACTTCCCATATGATCCATTTCTGGTATTTAGTGTTTTGCTGTAACGGAAAGTGGGACATTTGAAGAGAGATGGGTGGAGATCCCAATCACAGGCAGCTGATGCCCTTGCTAAAACAAACACCTGCGGATCAGGCTAATCCCTGGAGCTCAAATGGAAACCTCTCCCTCCTGCTTTCCCAGTTGATGACACCCCTTCTCTGACAGAAAACAAAACAAAACATTGCATTGTGACAAGGAAACAAGCCAACACCGAAATGTACAAAGGAGGACACGGATGCCAAGTGGTAGCTGTAGGAACAGGAAGTGACATCATCCCTGAACAACAGCAGAGGCAGATCGTTAGATGCTGAACGGCAGGCTGTGGAAGGTCAGTAGTTCAGCAGTTCAAGACTTGGGTGCCGCATGACGGAGTGAGCTCCCGTCTCTGGCCCCAGCTCCTGCCAACCTAGCAGTTCGAAAACAAGAAATTGCAAGTAGATAAATAGGTACCACTTCGGTGGGAAGGGAACAGCGTTCCGTGCGCCTTGGCGTTTAGTCATGCCGGCCACATGACCACGGAAACGTCTTCGGACAGCGCTGGCTCTTCGGCTTTGAAACGGAGATGAGCACCGCAACCCTAGAGTCGGATTCGACTGGCTTTCGAGCAAGGGAACCTTTACCTTTAACGTGATCCATCCAGAGGGAAAATGGCTTTTCAACCCATTCTCCTCCTCCTTCTCCTCCTCCACCCTTTTTCTCATGGCTGTACACAGGGTTTTATTTGCTGCTGAATCTCCCTAGGAGAACTCAGCCCAAGTGACAAGGAAGCCATTTTTTATGAGGTCCTTAAAACTCCCAGTTTACCAGGGATGGGCTGTGTGTTCTGGAGCAGGGCCCTGGCAAATCACTGTGCCTATTGTTGCCTTTTGGGAATGCCTTGTTAAAACTGTCTTTGTGTGGGTTGCTAGCTGTCTCATTTCTCCAGGGTTCATCTTCCTCTTTGGAGTCTCCAGAAGTTACATCGCAGAGTGATTTCGTCTCGTCTCTAGCGTTCATGCGTGTCAGTACATGTGCAGGGACATGAAGTTGCCCTATGGCAACTTCCCCTCCCACCAGTATATATTTAAGCTACAGAACAAACACCACCTTGGCTTTTGCTGCCATTCATGACAGACTATAGCAAAGCAAAGGAATACAGCACATTGCAGCTGTGGTAGAGCCTTCACTGATGTGCAACTGGGCACATCCTTGGTCTGAGAATGGAGTTGTTACAAGCCTCTTCCTATCTTCATCTGGGAAAAGTTGGAGGGTTTGGAGCTCAGCTAGGCAGTCCTGGTTCCAAATAAGCCCCTGAATGAAACCTTCAATCGCTATCTCATCTGCCAAGTCTAAATAACCAGCCTGGCTATCTATCAGCCCCTGCTTGTGACTGGGGGAAAGCCAAACATTCCCAGTTTGGTGTAGTGGTTAAGTGTGCGGACTCTAATCTGGGAGAACCGGGTTTGATTGCACTTGCACCTGGCTGGATGACCTTGGGCAAGCCATGGTTCTGGCACAGCTGTTCTTGAAAAAGAGCTGTTTCTGTCAGAGCTCTCCCAGCCCCACCCACCTCACAGGGTGTCTGTTATGGGGAGGGGAAGGAGTTTGTAAGCAGCTCTGAGACCCCCCTGGGTAGTGAAGGGCGGGGTATAAATCCAATCTCCTCCTCCTCCTCCTCCTCCAAAGGGGCCTCCTCCAACACCCCATCTGACCCTGCAAATCTGTTTCTCTCCCTTTGCCTCTCTATTTGCAAAGGAGAAAAGGGGGAGGGGGGAATAATAATCAGAGCCAGCTCAGATGCTCTGCTGATTACGAAATAATGTTTCTCGTTCCTTCTGTCTATTTTTTTTTTTTTTTACTGGGGGGATGATCATTCTTGATAACTGCCTTCTCCTCTCCTGTATAGTGCTGAATCAGGAATCCAGAGTCTGCCTGCCCATTAAGCTTGGGACATGGGTGGCTGCAAGCAATACCTACGCTGAGCTCAGCGCCACACCTCCAGCTGCTTTCTCCTGAGTGACACCCTCATAGGCAGATCAGCCGACTTTTAGAGCCCCGGCATCACCAACAGTCAAAGCCCAAGGTGTGGAATCTTGCTGACAGCTCAGGAGCCCTGAAACTGTGCACTGAAGCATACACCCCATCTGTCCCTGTATGTAGGGAACAGCCCCACATTTTTAGAACCTTCCCTCGATAAATCACAGTCCCTGTATCTTCTCCTTCTTCCATCTGGGGAGATGTCTTTCAAAACATTTTTAGTGGGCACACATGCCCACTTAGGTCTGCACAGCACCTTCTTCTGGAGCTGTCCTCCTTAAGGGATGGGGCCACGGACTCCGTAAGAACAACAGCCTTCTCTGCAACAATAAGCCGCTCTCTGAAATGGCCCACCAAAAGTGGGACACAGAACACCGTTTTTGGTCAACCTTTGGAAATGGAGCAAGGCAACTTCAGTCCAGCAGACTTTTGGTAATGGACGGTGCAGTCCTAAGCAGTGTTGCATCTCTCTAAGCCCATTGAACTCAGTGGAATTAGAAAGGTAACTCTGCTTAGGATTGCATGGGAAAATTTACCATTACTGAGCTCTGTCACTGCCAGGGCTATTTTTGGGCAGGAACGCATAGGAACGGAGTTCCGTCTGGCTCCCAAGTTGGCCACACCCAGCAGGAACTCATTAGCATAATAGGCCACACCCAGCAGCAGAAACTCACATTAGGGGTGTGTGGCCTAACATGCAAAGGAGTTCCTGCTACAAAAAAGCCCTGGGTTTTGATAACAAACACAAGGTAAACAGAATAACAAGCAAAAGGTGGATGTGGCTGGATGACCACACTTCTGGTAACATGGGGGTGCGGCCTAATGTGCTAATGAGCTGTGCTGTCATGGGTGTGGCCTAATATGCTAATGAGTTTCTGCTGTTGGGTGTGGCCTATTATGCTAATGAGTTCCTTTTTCTACAAAAAGAGCCCTGGCTAAATCCCATTGCTGACAGGTTGTGTCGGTCTTTATGGGTTTGTATTTGGCAACGGGGTTTATGTTCATTGTCGGACAGAGATTCTCAAAATGTGGAATTGGACCCAAAAAGTGGGTTATGACTCTCTTGCAGATGAGCCACAAGGCTGGCTGGGAGGAGAAAGAACGGGGTCTCTGCCAGCCTTAATTAATTAATTAATTAATTAATTTTATTTAATTCATTTGTACCCCTCCTTTCTTCCCCATAGGGACCCAAAGGGGCTTACATTGTTCTCCTCTCCTTCATTTTATCCTCACAACAACCCCCTGAGGTAGGTTAGGCGGAGAGAGTGACTGGCCCGAGGTCGCCCAGCAAGCTTCTATGGCACAAGTGGGGATTCGAACGTGGGTCTCCCAGATGCTAGTCCAACACTCTTAGTCACTACACCACACCAGCTGGTAAATCTGATTTTCTCTCTGTGTATGTGTGAAACGGCCAAGTTATACAGCCTGCTACATACTTATGACTAGTGAACATGAAAAACTATTGAGTTACAAACGTCTTATGCTGTACTCTCGCCTCTATACAAATCTCTGAAACCCAAAATGTATATGACGGCTCCTTTATATCTAGCTGATATCCCCAATTCAAATCAAGATGGGCTTTCTCCAGAGCTAGATTTGACATTTTTCCATCGGCAGTTCTTGCCGGAAGATTTCAATGCATTCCTAGGCATTTGAGACTTTGCTCATGCCCCTCCGAGTCAATTGAGACCCTTTCCCATATACTATTCCATTGTTCCTATTATGCAGAAGAAAGAGCCCTCTTAATTACACCTATAATAAGGTCATTTAGGCACCAAGGACAATTAGCAATCCATTCTGAGGAACTTCTGCTGAAACATCTATTGGAGGATAAATCCACCGCAATATCAAGGAAGGTTGCTAAATTTCTTTTTATTGCATATATCAAGCGTAAGCACCTCCTTAATACTCCTTAAGAAGTCTCTCCTCTGCAATGCTTTCTGATAACTTGGGACTGTTTTTTTATTATTCTGTATGTTGTTTAATGGGTCTCTGACCGTAATAAAATGAATGAATGAATGAACATGAAAAACAAATTATAAACTTGATTGGTGTTAATTAACGAGAGATTGGGAGAGAGAAAGCAGCAGGCAGTTACTTTGCAAGGGGGTCCCAAACAACCACATTAGATTTAGCGATGGTTCCTGCTTCAAAAAAAAAATTGAGATACATAATTTGTTGGACTACGTTTATGATTTTGTTTGTGATGTTTTACTATTGCTCTTTCTATTGGTTTGTTTTAATTGCCAATTTTATATTGTGTTGGAATCTGCTTTGTGTGCAGACGTTGGGGCGGACTGGCCATTTAACTTACAGGGAAAGTTCCCAGTGGGCCGCTGTCCTGGGGTAGAAAAACAAATCACTAGCTTTCTTTATACACACTGCGGTGGCTCAAGTGGTTAAGACGCTGAACTGCAGGCTGTGGAAGGTCAGTAGTTCAGCAGTTCGAGACCCGAGTGTGCCGCATGACGGAGTGAGCTCCCGTCTCTAGTTCCAGCTCCTGCCAACCTAGCAGTTGGAAAGCAAGAAATTGCAAGTAGATAAATAGGTACCGCTTCGGTGGGAAGGCAACAGCGTTCCGTGCACTTTGGTGTTTAGTCATGCCGGCCACATGACCACGGAAACGTCTTCGGACAGCGCTGGCTCTTCGGCTCTGAAACGGAGATGAGCACCGCGACCCTAGAGCTGGACTCGACTGGCTTTCGAGCGAGGGGAACCTTTACCTTTACCTTTATGCATGTCTTGCCATCGCAGGGAAGGCAGGACAGAGACAGGCACCTGTTCCATTGACTCCAGCTGAGAGTCTCTCCGAGTGGAGCCAACAGACGGTGAGGATGCAGCAGCCAGCACCTTCTACAATGCTTGGATGCAGCTCTACCATACAGAGTGCTGTCATTTCCTCTTGTATGTCGTTACCCCTTTTGCATTTCAAATACTGTGTTTTGCCTTTTTAAAAAAACATTTAACTTTTCTCTTGAGAACACATGTTGAAAAGTGGTACATAAATACCGCAAATAAATAATACATACTTTGCGCACACCCATAGCTACCTGTCGAGATAGTAAATGTCGCGGAGCGTGTTTTAAGCTGCTACTATTCTACAATAATTGCAAGCAGGTACTCTGGGAGATTAAGCATACCATTAAACTTTCTTCTCCTATTAAAGAAACGGTGACAGTCGCTTGACGAATCGTGCTGACTTCAAACAGTTCAGAAGAGGCTGCAGCAGAGAAAATGAATTCAGGGTAATGAATGAATGACAGAATAGATGAAGAGTAGGTGGAGATGAGCCTTAAGCAGCCTGGATGTCGTTACATTTCAGATCTTCTTCCTCGCCCTCGAACCCTGGACTTCAGCCATCTTTTGGGATACACTTCTAATCTCACCCGGAGCCTCAGGGACATGATAAGTAACCACCAATTCCTGAACTTCCATGCGTGATAACAATCAGGAGCCTTCAAGAACTGACGCCAGGAATCCTTGCAAGGCCCAGCAATTGTGTCACATAATCCTCCTTTGTGAAGGCCGTCAAAAGATCCGGTAGGACCAACAGGTGTCCAGTTCTCCTTAGGCAAAGTTCATCGGGTGATGTAAAAAGCTTTGTCCCGGGCCAGAAGATAGATGGGGGGGAGGGGGCACATGACACACTATGAGAGATCTGTGTTCCTATCTCACTATGTTTCTGTTTTTATTTAAAAGCATCTGCAGGGAATCTTCTGTGATCTTAAGAGAGTTGCCAACAGTCACGGTAGACAATAGTGGACTGGGGGGATCAGTGGTTTGACTCCATATAGCAGTGGTCCCCAATTTTGTTGAACCTGTGGATACTTTCAGGAATGGAAGAGTGTGGGGAACCGCCACAAAATGGCTGCAATTAAGGGTGGGGCCAATCGCAATATATTAGGAGGTTCCAAGCCAAGCATCCTCCAACGATGGAGGCAACTGTTTCTGAATGGGTACTTCTTGCAAAGTCCTTCTGAAGCGCTTCCTCCAGTTAGACAGAAGAAAGACAACCTTGGCTCTTTGCTTTGGGGAAGAGATGCTTTGGGGAAGAAGCAAATGGCACCAGGAAATAACGTCAGTGGATACCGTGTCACCCCCATAAGGTTGTCAACCCCCAGATGTGGCCTGCACATCTCCCTGAATTACAAGTGATCTCCAGACTTCAGAGATCAGTTTCCCTAGAGGAAACGGCAGCTTTGAAGGGTAGACTCTATAACATTATATTCTGCTGAGGTCCCTCTCCTCCTTAGAGCGTGTCCACTCCAGGCTCCATCCCCCAAATTGCCAGGAATTTCCCAACGCAGAGTCAGTGACCCTAGTCTATGGGCACCCTGTTGAGGATCGCTGCAATATAGGGTAGCTTTATATGTACATCGCTATCGCTCCATCTTTTCGGGTGATTCAGCCCCTGTCTAATTTCTACGAGCCCCTCCCTGGAACGGGGAGAAAAAAATAAGATGAAATGACTTATTTATTCTTAAGATACAGGTGTGTGTCAAATATCTTTTTTTGTTTTTTTAAGAAATTCATATACTTTGCAGGTATCTCTAAAGTCAGATCTCCAGCAATGGTAGGTATTTTCTAGACCAGAATTATCTCTGACAGCTGTCCATCAAGCTTTTGCCTTACAACTGGAAACTATTTCTGATGCCAGCCTAAGTCCAAGCCGCACACTGGTTACACTCCTTTCAATGGCTCTTACTCCCTGTGCCATCTTTTAGGAACATTTGATCTTCCTTGGGCTGATCTCTGGATTTTTTCAGGCATTGTTCCAATGGCCAGCCAGTGCAGGTCCAAATAGCATCTTCTCTGATGGTCAAAATTTTATGACAGTTTTCTGTTCGATTGGCAGGGAAGATGGGCTTGGATTCTACCATTTTATTCTGCCATCACCTGTGCCTTCTTCCAGAGTTTTGGCATCAATAGGCCTTGTGTCAGCTCTGGATGCTGTGACTTTCACCATGAATATGTTTGACAGTCTAATGTGCCAACACTTGACTGTGACAATTAGGTGTGAGTTTGGCCTCCTTGGTTTGATGCTGAACGACTTGAAAGCCCGCCGAACAGGTTTGCATTAGGTATTCTCAAAGCTGCACATCCATGCGAACACTGCTGATTCAAATAGGCCGGCAGCCTTTCATGTCACTAAGGACTACTTAGGCAAACGCTGAACGGTAGGAGGGTTGGTTTTGTTTTGTTGTTGAAACCCAGCATTTCATTTGTAATTGATTTAATTTTCCATTTAAACCATTTTCTGCCAACTGGAGCAGCACTGGGGGAAGGAAGTAGACCTCAGGGTGTGTGAGAAGATCTGTGCATGAAAAGCCAGTTGTGCTGTACTGTAGTGTTAGGAAGGGATTCAGTGATGCGATCTGCAAAACCGCCATGAATAGTCTGGCAAACAGGTGAACAACCCATTGAAAAATAGGCTGCTTGTTTGCTGCTGGCGAACAAGACATGAGCTGAACCAGTGGGTTTTCTTGTATTGCTACGGTCAACAGAAGAGTCTTCGCACTAGAGGAATACATAGATGCCAATGGAAAAAACCGGGTAGGATTCATCCCACAGTGGTTTTGCATTAACCACTAATGGTTTGCCTGTTTGAGGGCTTACAACGTTCGGATAATGATTGGCAAGCATATCTGGATTTTGTCATTGTTTTTAATTGCTTTACTGTTTCATTGGTGGCATATATGTCTGTAAGTTGCCTCGGCCCTTTTTGAGAATGGCAAGCTAGCAATTAGTAAGCACGAGCATCTGTGGCTCATGATTGTGACTGAGCAGCTCTTACAGAACCGTTCTGCTAGAAATCTGCTGTGAAGAAAAAACTCGGCGTGAACAGGCTCAAGACAAGAAGCCATCTGCTATCTGAAAGAATTAGACTTCTGGGTAAAGACAAAAATCCTGATTGATTGGTGGGACTCCATGAAAATCTTCTGAGCCTAAGTGACTTCATCTTTTCTATCAATTCAACCATTCTTAACCTGGAATGTGCTGTCCCAAACTAGGGAGGCGGGACATTCCAGTCACTAAACATGGCTCTCAGGCCCCGGTCACACGGGGGGGGGGGGAGCACGGCCAAAGCGCGGCTATTCTGAGCCGCAGCAAAATAGACACACGGCAGCGGGATCAGACAGATCCCTCGAGCCGCCGCACAGTTGCTCCCTGGCACGATCAGATGCCGGGGGGGGGAAGCCACGGAATGGAGAGCGAGGCAGCCGGCTGCACATGTGTGCGCATGCGCAGTTTGGCCGGGAGCCTCGAACGCTGCGGAAGACGGGTACACCGGCAATCCCACGGCCGCTCTTGCTGCGGAGCTTCAGGTAGGTAGTACTCTTTTCTAGAGTTTTTTTTATGTGCGGTTTTGCCCGGAAAGGACGGATCGGGGACGCGTGCGCTCCGTTTCCCAGATGTTGCGGTGTGATCACACCAGTTTGATGCACCCCCGACCCGTCCCTCTTGCGGGGCAAAACCTCCCGTGTCACCGGGGCCTCAATTTCCTTTCTTTTTTTGTGGAAAGATCACTTGGTGATCATGGAATCCTGTGACAGCTGGTCTTCCTTTGATTTCTTTGCCTCTCCAGTGATCGGGAACCTTGCTTTCTCTGACGATTGGGGAGGGAAGAAACGAAGCTTCTACACATGGACACATGAAGCTGCCTTATCCTGAATCAGACCCTGGGTCCATCATGGTCAGTACTGTCTACTCAGACAGGCAGCAGCTTTCCAGGGTCACAGGCTGAGGTCTTCCACATCGCCTGCCACCTGGTCCTTTGAACAGGAGATGAATTGAATCTGGGGTCTTCTGCACACCAAGCAGATGCTCTACCACTGAGCCACAGCCCCTCCACACACACAGGCCACATGGGTTGCAAGAGGCACTGTTGAGCATTATATTGAACATGCCCACAGATATGCTGCACAGCCCAGAACCTTCAGCCTGAAAGAGAAGCTGGCTTCATAAACATCTCCACTCCACCCTTTATCATTCCCACACTGTTATTCACTGGGACCAGGGGTCATTTCGTAGAAAAAGAGGTGCAGGAGCTCATTAGCATAACTCATTAGCATAACTTATTTGCATATGCCACACCCCCTGACATCACCGAAGTGTGTCAGAAGGCAACACCCACCGCTCAGGCTCCGCTGGACTGTTTTGGATTGCTAGCTATTGGGGGGGGGGATGTGCAGATCTGCCCTCACAGAGGAGGGAGAGCTTGTACCTGAATAAAACTTGGTCTTGAAGGTGCCACTGGACTGTTTTGGACTGGGGGGGGGGCCTCTGCAGCTTACCTGGGTGCTTCTTGCTCTGACTGAGGGCTGCTGGGAGCAGGGGGTGGGACTTGTTACATGTGCCCGCCCCCTGGGCTCGTTACTGCCGGAGCTCCGCTCCTGTGCGCTCCCGCAGGAAATGACCCCTGACTGGGACTAGTCAGAAGCCAAAAATATACTAGCTTCTGTCCTAACACTTTTGCTTAGCAAAGTTTGACACCTTTCTCCAGCTTAACAGTACATGGGGTATGCTAGTTGGGTATGCTAGTTGGGTCTGGGGTCCCCACCCTGTGTCAGGCATGAACCGTGGGATCCCCCCAACTCCCATGCATGTGGTGACTGATTCGGATCAAGGCTACAGCGTGCGTGGAGAAGGGGCTTCTGCCTTCCTGCAGGCATCATTTGTCCAACCTAAAACAGAAGCAGAGAGCAAGTAGGGGCAAAGAGGTTCTAACAGGGCAGCTGGTCTATTAGCGAGGGTTGGGGGAAACCAACGCGTTCCCTGGGATACGTGTAGGTTTCCCCAGCATGCCAAAGAGTAGCCCTCCCACACACTAATGGATCTACTGTCCTTTTGGAGGGCCTCTTTGCATCCCCAGAGTTTGCTTGTATACTTGCAGATAAAACATATATTACACAGACTCTCCAACTCTCCAGGGCTCTCTCGTCCAAAAGTAACCAACAGTGCAATCCTAATCAGTGTTATAGCCTTCTATGCCCATTAAAGTCAATAGACTTAGAAGGGTGTAACTCTATTCAGGATTGCACTGTATACCTGGTAGTGATGCCCCCGGAAGGTCTCATCACTCAGGGAAACGGGGAGCCGAGCACATAATGTCTGCTTTGACTTTTCTATTTATCAGACACAGCCCCTGTTTCTTGGTAGGCATTCCTGCTAAGTCACTGTCTCCAATTCTGCCTTTGGGGAAGGGCTTTGAGGGTGCAAAGGCGTCACTAGGATGCCCACAGATTCAGAAGGATCCTCTGCGTTCCCTTCCACCACCCTCCTTAACTGTCCGTCTGAATAGCAACTATCGCTGAACCTATTCAGGTTCCAGACATCCTGCCAGAAATAGGCTGTGAGAAAAGCAAGTTCTAAAAATATTAAACAATTGACAAAGTACACTTAGGATTGCCATCTGCCCACCGCTGGTGGTGTTTCCGTGTCCCCTGCTGGCACTTAAAGTGGTCACTGGGGGAAAGTAGGAGGGGACAAAACGGTGAATCCTAGAGTGTCCCATGACAGGGGACAAGGCTCTGTTTGTAGCAGGAACTCCTTTGCATATTAGGCGACACACCCCTAATCAGGGCTTTTTTTTGTAGAAAAAGCCCAACAGGAACTCATTAGCATATTAGGCCACGCTCAACAGCAGAAACGCATTAGCATATTAAGCCACACCATGACAGCACAGTTTATTCGCATATTAGGCCACGCCCCCATGTTACCAGAAGTGTGGTCATCCAGCCACACCCACCTTTTGCTTCTTATTCTGTTTACTTTGTTTGTTGTCAAAACCCAGGGCTTTTTTTGTAGCAGGAACTTCTTTGCATGTTAGGCCACACACCCCTAATGTAGCCAATCCTAATGAGTTTCTGTGGTTGGGTGTGGCCTGATGCTAATGAGTTCCTGCTGGGCGTGGCCAATTCGGGAGCCAGCCGGAACTCCGTTCCTGTGCGTTCCTGCCCAAAAATAGCCCTGCCCCTAATGTAGCCAATCCTCCAAGAGCTTACAGAGCTCTTCTTACAGGGGCTACTGTAAGCTCTTGGAGGATTGGCTACATTAGGGGGGTGTTGCCTAATATGCAAAGGAGTTCCTGCTACAGAAAGAGCCCTCAGGCCCCCTCCTGCCAGTTTCCCAGGGGTTGCCACCAAAGGGCTGGCAAACCTAAATACAGCCAGACCCATTATTATATAAGTTATTAAGCATTCCAAAGTGTCAAAGAAAAGGAAACAGTGCCAATTAGTTACAGGCATTGGCTTATGTTAGCTTTGTAGCTCTTTACAGCACTGACATCAGCAAATGCTGCTTTCAGGTTCAGCCAGTTTGAAACCATCTTTGGCAGTATTCAGAAGTGTGCCTGGCCCAAATCAAGCTGGGCATTTGTCTTTGTTTACACACCCTATCTGAATATTGTAGATCGTTTAAAATGAAGCACCCAAGTGTTCATTGCTGCAACTGCTCTCACAACACCATCAGCTAAGAAACCCAGAAGCCGAGCCCTCTGCAAAGTAAACTGCTCCAATATATAACCAGCGTTCAGCAGTGCGTCAGTGTGTGTGTGTATGTTTGTGTGGGGGGCATGACCAGGTAATCAAGGGTTAAGAGGCGCCGCCGCGTTCCCATTTTTATCTGGGAAATGATGAAGAGTATGCAATATGCCAGTGAAGTGAAGAATCGGAAGATTACATGAAATGGACGTATCAGGGAATCTGGTCTATACTCGCAGGGGCATGGAATGGTAAAACAGGCTGCAAGGTGAAATCGGCTGAACCACTTCAGACTGGGGGGGGGGACACTCACAATTTTAATCTTTTCCCAAGAGGGTAGCAGTGTTGGCATGCAGTGAAAGAGCCAGTAGCACCTTAGAACCCTATGAGATTTTCAACGTATAAGGTTTCAAGAGTCTGACAAAAAGACCTTTGAGTCTCAAAAACTTAGACCCGCCAAAATCTCATTGGTCTCTAAGGGGCTACTGAATTCCAATCTAAAAATTTTAAATGCTTCTGTATGTTGTTGTGTTTTTTTAAAAAAATGACCAACTAGCATAGCAGGGGATGGGCTGGCTTAGCACTTTTCTTTTTGATACGCTGCTAGGAGTTGGGGAGCGGGGAGTCACTTGTACTTTTTTGTACTTAAGGAAACTTTCAAAAAATGGTCCCTTGCACATGGACTCTGAAGCAGTAACGTCCATTTTATCACCTTGCCCCCCCCATCCCTTGCTGGTGGCCAGGTGGAACCTGGCATCCCTGCCTTGGAATCTACCCTCTAATATCGCTGCATGTGCAGCCTGGGTCTTAACACACGCAGCAGAATGAGGTGGAAAGCCCTCAAGTGGCAGAATGGACTTCAGCACTTCAGAGTGCAGGTGCTGAATTCCAGCTTTGGAAATTCCTTTGCATTACAAAAAAACCCCAACAACAACCCCTCAATGCTATCATAGCATGGAGAAAGATTCTACCTCCTCCCCTCTCCTTGAAGTGTTGATTTTCTATTTGCAGGAAGTTCTTTTAAGTGTGGGGAAGCATTCTAAAACATGGTCCTATGTGAGCCTCCCAGTACAGTGAGAAGTGATGTAGACCCTTCTGTCATCTCATGTTCTGCCATGTGCCAATTAGGACTCAGAAAAAGTTGCCAGAACAAACATCTAAATGACAGCGAAAAATGTATATTATTTGAGTAATTGGAAATTCTCTGCAAAAATGTAATTTAACAAGATGATGGAAATGTTTTATTTTTTCTGGGTTTTTTGTGTATGTTTTTGTATATGTTATAAAAATCTATTGAAGAAAAGAAAAAAAGAAAAGCAGCCAGAGGTGGAGAGAACTCTTTGCTGAGTAAGCAAGAAGGCTGAACTGAGCACCATTCCAGCTGAGACATCCCCAAAGCTCTGGATGGAAGGCGATGGAATGAGGCATTTGCAGTTCCGAAGCTGCCATTTCCTTCAGGGGGGACTGATCTCTGTAGTCTGAGAAGCAGTTGTAATTCTGGGAGAACGCCGGCCCCCACCTGGACGTTTTACAATATGAGTTCTGGTAACCAGATTCTCCAATATGCATGGACAATATTTGTTACATTATATTAAAAATTAGGAGCTGCGGTGGCTCAAGTGGTTAAGACGCTGAACTGCAGGCTGTGGAAGGTCAGTAGTTCAGCAGTTCGAGACCCGGGTGCCGCAAGACGGGGTGAGCTCCCGTCTCTAGTTCCAGCTCCTGCCAACCTAGCAGTTCGAAAGCAAGAAATTGCAAGTAGATAAATAGGGACCACTTCGGTGGGAAGGTAACAGCGCTCCGTGCGCCTTGGTGTTTAGTCATGCCGGCCACATGACCACGGAAACGTCTTCGGACAGCGCTGGCTCTTCGGCTTTGAAACGGAGATGAGCACCGCAACCCTAGAGTCGGACTCGACTGGCTTTCGAGCAAGGGAGACCTTTACCTTTACCTTTACCTTATTAAAAATTAACAAGGAAGTAACATTAGAGACATCCGTGTAGAGGCGCTGGATCTGGGATTTACAATTTACAGTGTGAGGTCATTTACAAAATTTCCAAAATTATTACCAAAGTTCTCATCTACAATAATTATAATGATGAGTTCAAGTTGCCAGGGAACTCAACTGTTTGTCGATAAACAAAGCCTTTGAACGATACTGCTGGAAACAAATTCCCAGAACCAAACTGACGAGAGAATCCTAGGTAAACTTCTCATTTGTGGCAAATCTTCATCAGAGTTGTTTCTGATTGAAGCAAGTATCAGTCATGAATAATATTTCCCAGAGCTGGAACCAGTGTGTATTCTTTAAATATTGCAGCTGATCCAAAACATTTATAAGAACGGAGGTCATTCTTCCCTTTGAAACAGTCAGCAAAAGGTTCTTAGATCTTTTTCTTGTATGATCTGAGAACCTGTTGCCGACTGTTTCAAAGGGAAGGATGACCACCATTCTTATAAACATTTTGGATCGGTTGCAATATTTATTTCCAAATATTTCCCAGTTTTGGAAATATTATCCATGTGTAAAGTAGAAACAATTCTGATGAAGCTTGCCGCAAATGAGAAATTTACCTGGGATTCTCATCTGTTTTGTTCTATTTTGTTTCTGGCAGTATCGTTCAAAGGGTTTCTCGACAAACAGTTGAGTTCCCTGGCAAGTTGAACTCTTCATTATAATTACTGTGGATGAGGACTTTGGAAATAATTTTGTAAATTTTGTAAATGACCTCACACTGTAAACTGTAAATTCCAGATCCAGTGCCTCTACACGGACATCTCAAATGTTAAAGGGAAAGGGAAAGGTTCCCTTGCTATCAAGGCAGTGATCCATGAGGGAGGTGTAAAGTTCTATTCAACCATAAAGAAAACCACTTTTTCTGTGCCCAGGGGAAGAGAAAATATTTTGCCTGCAGCAGCTATTGTATGTTTTAAATATTCGCGCACACTCACACACCCTTCCACGTGCTCACATGTTTGGTCTGTGAAACCATCATTCCACAGTATTGATGGATTGTGTTGTGGTTTCCAGAAAGGTTGTCATACATCCGTTGCGCCCCAGAGGCTTGCCTTCTTTGTTACAAGTTCTTGGTGGTTTCACATTTTCATTTTGCCCTGAGAGAAGGACAATTTCCAAGATGCCTTTTTTAGCATATGGAGAGACTGACACCTAGTGTTAACGATGCTGATTATAATGCATTAGAGGAGGGAAATTTTCCCTGTCCTTGCTTCTCAGTGAGTGGAGAGCAAACCTTCAACTGTGGGTGTGGCATTGGTTGAGAAGTGTGGGTCGACTGGGCAGGGGGGGTTGATGCCAAAAAACGGGTATCCTGCTCGGTTACATCTTCTGTCATCAGGACAGGCAGAAGGAAGTACTTCGTAGAAGGCAGAATTGAATTTTTGGGACTGTCATGAGATGTGGCCAGGGGAGCACAGGGGGGCTTTGACAAGGGGTAAGACAAACCCATGGAGGTGCCGAGGGTGGGGAGGGTCCCAGTGGCAGCCTCCTGCCCAGTGCCAGTTGCTGGGAGTGGCAGCAGCAGAGAGCCGTTTTCTTCTTGCTCCGCTCATGAGTATGCTCTTCTTCAGAAACAGATGCTGAACTAAGTGAACCTTTGCTGTGATCCCACATGGTTCTTCTTACGCCCTGAAGCTCCCCATAATTGGCACCTGCTGTATATTCCTGTTACTTTTTACCTTGTTAATTTGGCTTCTAAGCCTTGGCTAGCTAGACCCACTATCTTCTCAGACCAAGTGAGCACATCTGTCAAAGGAGGCAGATGAAAGCCTACCCATGATAAATACATCAGCTGTCTTCTTCTTTTCCTTTCCCCCACTCCTCTTGGGGGAGTTACAAAATGGCAGTGGCTTTGGCCCCACCCACCCACCCCCGGATATCTGAAAGACTCTTCTAATTCTTGATTTAATTCAATGTGACCAAACCACGGCAGAAACTGGGAGGGGACTGGTCAGGTGAGCGGGTGGGGCAAGGCAAAGAGATGGGGCCATCAGGAGTTAGGGAGTGTGTTAAGTTTCTGTCTCAGCTGGATCCCAGGGCACATGGCTTTAATTTATTTACTTAGGATAATATTTCTGTGCCGCCTCTTCAGAGGCCTGCTGTAAGCGGCTTACAGTGAAATCCACGTGGCAGTATTAAAAACAAGCCTTTAAAGCACAAGCCATTGGACATAAGCGGCATTAAAAACTGTCCACCAAACACAAGCAGGCCATTAAAGAGCCGATAAGATAAAACTGCCTTTGTGATCAAGGTGTCTCCCCTGCCCGGTAATAAATCCATTCTGTATCTATTTATCTACTTGCAATTTCTTGCTTTCGAACTGCTAGGTTGGCAGGAGCTGGAACTTCTAATGTTACTTCCTTGTTAATTTTGAATCTAATGTAACAAATATTGTCCATGCATACATGAGAATCTGGTTACTAGAACTCATATTGTAAGACTTCAAGAATATACAAGATAGCCTTTTTATATAATTAGCAGTGGTTTATTTTCTTTGTATAATGGAACATACACAGTCGTTTCTTCTTTATAGTCTCAGATACATCCTGTGTCTCCTTAGCTGTCTTTGTTCCAACCTAGAGGTCCTTGAGACTCCCTTGGACTGCAAGAAGATCAAATCAGTCAATCCTAAAAGAAATCAACCCTGACTGTTCCCTGGAAGGCCAGATAATGAAACTGAAGCTCAAATACTTTGGCCACCAAACGAGAAGGGAGCACTCACTGGAGAAGACCCTGATGCTGGGAAAGATTGAAGGTCAAAGAAGACGGGGACGGCAAAGGATGAGATGGTTGGACAGTGTCATAGATGCAACGAGCATGAAGTTGAGCCAACTTCAGAGGACGGCGGAAGACAGGAAGGCCTGGCTGGATCTGGTCCATGGGGTCGCGAAGAGTCGGACTCGACTGTGCAACTGAACAACAACAGAGGTCAGCAGCTGTTGGGACAAGGGAGTATTTGGCTTTTGCCCCCCTGGAGACTCTGTGGCTCCAGCAGCTTTATGACCGGCTGAAAGTCCTTCTGTTATTACCCGCACGTCTGTGATCCCTCACTTCACACTGCATAAGGATAATTATTGTCGTTATATACAATTAATTCCAAATGATTATTCAACAGATTCTGCTTAACAAGGAAGGAGACCCTATGGCTGCCAAAGTCCACGCAACAGCTTGAGCAAGAACCTCCCCAGCCGAGGGAAACTTTCCCCACAATTAGGACATCAGCAATACTCTCAAATGAGTCAGAGGGGATGAAAGGGGGTTTCTTGTTGCATTCATTGTAGTTTCCAAAATCTGTAAGGCTGAATTCTTTCAAAAAGCCAGTACCCTAAAGACAGACTGACAAGAAGACATACATACATACGAAGCTGCCTTATAATGAATCAGACCATTGGTCCGTCAAGGTCAGTATTGTCTACTCCAGATTGGCAGTGGCTCTCCAGTGTCTCAGACATACCACCTGCCACCTGGTTAAGAACATAAGAACATAAGAGACGCCAATGTTGGATCAGGCCAAAGGCCCATCCAGTCCAACACTCTGTATCACACAGTGGCCAGAAATACCAGGTGCCATCAGGAGGTCCACCAGTGGGGCCAGGACATTAGAAGCCCTCCCACTGTTGACCCCCCCAAACACCAAGATGACAGAGCATCACTTGCCCCGGAGTCCCTATCTATACCTTGTGGCTAATAGCCTCTGATGGACCTCTGCTCCATATGCTTATCTAATTCCCTTTTGAAGCCGTCCATGCTTGTAGCCGCCACCACTTCCTGTGGCAGTGAATTCCAAGTGTGGCAGTGAATTCCACACTTTGATTGGAGATGCCGAGGATTGAACCTGGAACCTCCTGCATGTCAAACCAGTGCTCTGCCACTGTGCCACAGCCCCCTGCCCTAAGACCATTGTATTCAGTGTTGACGAAACGGGCTTTATGAACCACGGTTTGAGCCAATCTCAGGAAAAAGAAGACAACACTGCATATAAGACGACACTCCCCATTAAGGATTATGCACACACTGTTTAAAATACATAACCGTATCTTATATGTGAATTTAAGATGGCCCTTTCTTTTTCTTAATAGCACATGGATAAAAACCTAGTCTTCCTTTCAGGGAACTGGTAGTTGTGACATCTGAATGCAGACAGTCAGACAAGCCTGGGTTAGTTGGCTGGCACCAAACAGGGATTCCGACCTGGGATTTGTTAACTACTGCAGGTGATAAATAATTGTGGTCTGTTGTAACATCTGGATTTACAAACCACAGTTTTATTGAATGGCGCGGTCCCTGGCAGCAGCTTGGCCACAGTTTATCGGAAGAAAAAACAATTCAGTATCATACACCCCGGAAAATCGAACATTGCAATTTGATTGAAGATTTGTTCTCATTTTTTTAAAAACATGTTAGCTTAAGGGACAGGTGTAGAGAGCGCAAGGAAAGGAGGAAAGCAGAAAAAAAGCTGTAAAAAGTGTTTCAGTGGATTTGACAAAGCTCTGTGTAGTCCAGCAATCCACCTCCAAAAAGGACCGGTTAGATGGGAAACCCTCGAGCAAAGTACAGAGCTAGCATCTGTTCCTAAAAGTTGCTTATCAGAGGCACACGGTACTGCTAAACATTAATATGTAACTTAGCTGTGACTGCCAATGAGTGGAGACTTTTCAGAATATGCTGGGAACCTCAAAGGCCTTCTTGCCCAAGGTTTCCATGGAAAATGGCATGAAAGGGAATTTTGGAGAAACTGGCATTGCATCTCAAGAACTCTTGGGACATGACACTGGTCCTCATGAACATCCCTTACCTGGCTCAGGACCAAAACACGGAAAGTAACTTTATTCTCCCTCCCATGAGGTCTTCTTGAGAACCTGTATTAAGGGATGAGTGTATCTGAGTCCTGTTCCTGTAATGGGTTTAAGCCTGAAGTGTGGAGGGTAAGCAAGACCTTCCCTCTTTGGCCCTCGTCCCCGGGGAGATGGTGGACTGAAGGGAGCTAGCCTTCAGCCCCTTCCTTTCTACCTTGGCGAGCAGAGGATTTGTGCCGCATACAGCATTCTGCAGGCAAAGCCTTCCCCCCCCCCCCCCCACCCCGGCAACAGAAGTCAGCATGCCTGCGCACCCCGCAGTCCACAGCAGCAGCTGGTAGAATGGCGTTATAGGATCATTCTCTGCATCTCCTCTCTTGGCAAGGAAATTAGAAATAGCTGTGCTGGGGACAGGGAGCAGCTTGCCAGAAATCTCTGGAGCTCTCAGACATCTGAACTGGTTCACTGCCCCTTTTTTCTTTTAGCCGACTTCCAGCTGCTCATAGCATTCTGTGCCTTCAGGATCATGCTCGGTCTTCCTCGGGGCGCTTTTGAGTTCTCTTTTCCCTCTCCGTTAATTTTGCCAAGTCAGATCTTTCCTGCACATCCAAGGAGTTGTCTATTTAGAAATAATTGCCTGGGCTGCGGGTGGCCTGGTTTCGCTGCTTCCACAACTGGCTTTGGGCCACAGCCCCTTTGCTATTAGATATAAGTGATAGCTGATGACAACCTGGCCTCTATAAGCGTGTCTCGTCTTTGCTTTCAAAAAGCCATCTAAGCATAAATCAAATCAAATAAACAAGCTAAAAGAAACATATAAGTTCACGGGGAGCCAAATGAATGATGCATAACCCACAAATTATACACGTGGAGCTGATCCAATCAATTAGGCACAAGCCTGCCTCAGCATAAGTGGAAGGGGTCATGGATGGCCGGCACCGTCCTAGTTACAGAAATAGAAGAGATGGAGGAATGACCCATGCATGGCAGCAAAGGACAGAGGTGTGTGTGTGGGGGGGGTCATAATTGGGACAGAAACCTAAGAGCGGAGGAGACTCTTAGGCTGACCACGCCACTCAGAGGCAACCCCCCCCCCATCTAAGTTATCCTGGTTGGAACAACTGCAGTTCTAATAAGCTTACGTAATCAATTTCTGTGACTTGCGTAAATGGTATAGGTTTGCATCTCTTGGCTCATTTGCATATGTTGGATTCATTTGCATAAATTATTCTCCTCCTGCAAGCTAAAGGAGGAGCTACTCTGGGTACTGAAGCTTTCCCCGCGAACCAGTGGAAATCCTACTCAGATCACCCCAGATTTTCAAGACCTACCATGCCTACCATAAGGACTAGAAACTTGCCTATTCACTCCTGCATTCAATACTAAATACAACACTGGACGAAATCATAGACAACTCACACGCCGCCTTCGCCTTCGCCTGCTATGGCATGTGTCCTAACACTCCACTGAGCAAGGTTGGGGGCCTTCCTCCAGCCTAAGGAGTTCTTCCTCTGACTTAAATGGCTCTTTCTCCAACAGAGCAGCCCATTAAGCTGGAGGAAGACTCCTTGGGCTGGTGACAGCTTCTCCAGCCTACGGTAGGATACGTGCCTTTACCTGCACCCAATAAACCCAGAGATCGGTTGTGCTATTTAAAGAAAATGTCGTCCCCTCCCCCAAGCTGACAGGCGCAGAAAGCACCCTAACGGAAGCCAATTACCTTCCTCCTTAATTCAATCATAAAACGAGCACTTAACGCCTCTTTCCTGGGATGACAGCTAGAGGCATTGGGTGTGGAGACAGAGATAACTGGGCTTGTGGTCAGGTGGAAAATTGGACCAAAGGAAGGGCTCCCCAGCACTGCTCACATTGCTGGTTCCTCCCTTCTGCAAACATTCCCTTCATTCTGATTGGGATAGAACCTCAGTCCAAATGGTGGGGAAATCGCCATGCCGGATGCTGCAAATATCAGATCTCCCGAGCATCAACCCACAGTAGGGTCGCCAGGTTCTCCTTGGCCACCAGTGGGTGGGGGATGAGGGGGGTAGGGTTCCCAGATTCAGGGGGGGAAACTCCTGGAGATATGGGGATGGAGCCTGGGGAGGACAGGGACCTCAGCGGGGTACAATGCCATAGAGTCCTCCTTCCTTAGCACCAATTTTCCCCAGGGGAACTGATCTCAGTAGTCTGGCGGTGAACTATAATTCCAGGGGATCCCCAGGTCCCACCTGGAGGCTGTAGCAACCTGAGCTGCAGTGTTAGGAAAGCCTGGTGACGAATAAATATACACTGCAAGAGATGTATAAGTTAACACGTTCTATTTGTAACTCTCATTCTATAAAGTGCATATTGTGCTACTATTACATCCTTATCAGGTAAAAAAGGTAAAGGTTCCCTTGCTCGAAAGCCAGTCGAATCCGACTCTAGGGTTGCAGTGCTCATTTCCGTTTCAAAGCCAAAGAGCCAGCGCTGTCTGAAGACGTTTCCGTGGTCATGTTGGTTGGCATGACTAAACACCAAGGTGCACAGAACGCTGTTACCTTCCCACCGAAGTGGTACCTACTTATCTCCTTGCAATTTCTCGCTTTCGAACGGCTAGGTTGGCAGGAGCTGGAACTAGAGATGGGAGCTCACTCCATCATGCGGCACCTGGGTCTCGAACTGCTGAACTACTGACCTTCCACAGCCTGCAGTTCAGCGTCTTAACCACTTGAGCCACCGCAGCTCCTGCCTTATCAGGTACATGTATTCAATTCATTCAGTTTAGCAACTACCAGTCAATTTCACATCAATTTTTTTTTGACTTTTTTAAAAAAATTGATGCGAAATTGACTGGTAGTTGCTAAACTAAATGAATTGAATACATGTCCCAGATAAGGATGCAATAATAGCACATTATGCACTTTATAGAATGATAGTTATAAATAGAACACAATGTATACACGTCTTGCAGTGTTTACTTATTCATTACCAGGCCCACCTGGAGGCTGGCATCCCTAACCCACAGCGGTCTCTGGCACCTCGTCTACTGAAGGGAACACCTTTTATTCTCTCCACACTGTGATGCTCTGGTGTTACATTAACCACTGCCTTTCTTGTTGGGCTTTGACTATGGCATGCCAGACACAAATGCAACAGGTACTGCTTTTAACCTTACCCCCATCTTAGGGGAACTGCACCAGTGGGATTTGAGCTTGTTGCAAGGGCCGTGACAGGAATAATAATCAATCAGCACTTGCTGTTAACCAATGAAGACTGGCTGTTAAAGCAAAGCTTGTCAGAGAGACATCTATTACATTACCCAAACACTTGATGGCAAGCCCATCTCCCTGGGAGTTACGGACAGCATTTTACCCCCTTAAAACAAATTTCCTTGCTGCATCCTTGGGAAAGTAGCGAACATCCTTACATCGTATCTGATGGTCTGGTTGGCGCTTCTGACAAGCTGGAGAGTTCAGAAAGTCTGTGTATTTCTCCAGTCACCATATCTCAGTATAACCTACACCGCAGGGCTGTTGGGAGGCTAGAAGGTGGGGAGGGAACCTAAGTTAATTCTTCAGAGCCTCTTGGAAGAACGGGATAGAAACATGAAAGACTGGCGAAAGCAATGGACCATGGGAATCTGTGTTCAAACCAGTGTTCCCTCTAAGGTGAGTTCGTGTGAGCTAGCTCACAGTTTTTTAGCCTCCGGCTCAGACATTTTTGTCTTAGCTCAGGAAGGACGGCACCAGAGCGAACTAATTTATGCTGTCGCCAAATCGCTCGCTCCCAACTTTCGTGCCAAGTAGCTCACAAAGTAGAATTTTTGCTCACAAGACTCCACAGCTTAGAAGGAGGCATTGGTTCACAGAGTGCTCCTTTGTAATGAAGCGTTTTCTCAACATACCCTACCTCACAGGGTTGTTGTGAGCCTAAACCGGAAGAGAGGAGAAGCATGTGAAGAAAGGGGAAAGCGGAAACTATCACAGAGGAAAGAGCGATCGGCCAGGCAGTCGATCTTCCGAGCGCAGATCAGTTGATTTGGAATAAGCAATAACTCAGAGCAGCTTTTCAGCCTCAAAAGCTGAAAGACCCAGGATTCTTCTAGGCAACAACTCTCCAGGCACGATCGGTTCACTCACTGTAGGAGGGCCTTTGTTCTACGACCCCCCTTGGTGCAAACTTCAAGGGGGTAAAACAAAGAAAGGAGGCGGGAGCAGCGAAAGGGCAGTGGGAGGCAGGCGCTCTCGCCCCTCGCAACAGGGAGAGTGGTACTTACATGCGTCAGCCCTCTCTGCAGTGGCTTCCTTCTCCCAAGGGCTTCGAGCATTTAACAGGACTCTCTCTCTCAGCTGTGGCCCGAGCGCTCTCCTCGCCAGTGCCGAGCTCTCCCCTGCAACGTGGGCAAGGCAGAATGAGCCTCAGCCAAGGCCCAGCCTTGTTTTGGGAGGGAGATGACACTGTGGGTGTGTGTTTTTGCCCTGCAGGGGATCAAACTGGTTTCTCCATCCACGGCGGAGAGGCTCCCCCTCCTTCCCTCTTCCCCCCCCCCCAGCACTTTAGCGAGGAGGTGCTGCCGCTCCCCTGGCACATTCTTCGCATTCCCTGCCGTGTGTCGCTCTAGACACCCTGGCCTGATGGGGGAGAATTCCAGCAAATCTACGGTCATTTGCTTTTGCCAAATTCCATCTGGGGTCAAGGGCTCGGGGCCTGAGATGCCAAAACAACTCACTCAGGAGATCCCACAGCTTTGACACGCATTCCTACACCTGGTGCTGCACCATCGCCCACTCCGCAGCCATGACCAAGGCTTACAAACTGATGGCACCCACTGGGTGACGCTGCTGTGGCTCTCTCACTGTCCACCCTGCACCAAAACCAGAACTAAACTTCCTAAGGTAACAGTAGCCCAGTACCTTGACGGGGGCCTGCTAGACTGGCACAGTTATGCAAGTAAGCATTCTCATCAAAACTGTTAATTGTGTTAGATGTTCAGGAACCCATTCCCTCCCCCCTCAAAAAGTGTGGGGGGAGGGGGGAGCTGGGAGGTGTTGCTGGGCCGAATGAACAAACCCTTAATCCACTGCTTGTGACCGTCTTAAACTGTAAGGAGAGACGCTAGGCAAAAGAGGACTCAATTAGGCTCGGTGCAAAAGGTCTTGGGTTGCATTTAAGGTTACAAAGATACAAAGAAGTTTTCTCTTTGAACATCTGAAAGTGAGCGGTGATTTCACTCTTGTCAGCAACCTTTATATGAACTCATGGGTCTACTGGAAGAGAAAATAAAACGTGATGGTTTTGGTATCCACAGAACTGGATCAGGAAAATTCCTAGTAGGAAAGGGAAGGGAAGGGAAGGGAAGGGAAGGGAAGGAAAGGAAAGGAAAGGAAAGGAAAGGAAAGGAAAGGAAAGGAAAGGAAAGGAAAGGAAAGGAAAGGAAAGGAAAGGAAAGGCTACAGGACTGGTGCAATTTAGAAATCCTGCCTCAGTGTGCTGATTCCACTCACCCTTTTTGTATAACTACTTCCAACATCACTAGATATTTTCAAAAAAAATATTTTATTCAATTTTCAATTGTCCATTTACAATACATAATATCACCATTATATAGGATAAGTTTATATCACAGCTTGACCACTTACAAGGGAACATTCAAATCACAGTTGGATATACATCGGCTTAAAAGTGATGGTTTTTTTCTTTCATAAACTTAGTACTAATATATTATATTAACATAAACTTAGCATTAACATCATCACCTCTATTTACCACAGGTGAAGAGTGTCTATTACCACTGGTAATCTCTTGAGAAACTAGCTATGATAGGATAGGTAGCCATATAGGAGGAGGAGGAGATTGGATTTATACCCCGACCATCACTTGGAGTCTCAGAGGGGCTTACAAACTCCTTTCCCTTCCCCTCCCCACAACAGACACCCTGTGAGGTCAGTGGGGCTGAGAGAACTCTTGACACAAACTGCTCTTTTTCAAGGACAGCTGTGCCAGAGCTTGTGACTGACCCAAGGTCACATCAGCAGGCGCAAGTGGAGGAGTGGGGAATCAAACCCGGTTCTCCCAGATTAGAGTCTCAGAGCGGTTTACAAACTCCTTCCCCTTCCCCTCCCCACAACAGGCACCCTGTGAGGTGGGTGGGGCTGAGAGAGCTCTGACAGAAACTGCTCTTTTTCAAGGACAGCTGTGCCAGAGCTTCTGACTGACCCAAGGTCAGATCAGCAGGTGCAAGTGGAGGAGTGGGGAATCAAACCCGGTTCTCCCAGATTAGAGTCTGCACACTTAACCACTACACCAAACTGGCTCATATACTAGTGTTCACTATACCCGCCATTAGTTTTTGTTGGTTTCATTATATATAGATTCCATAATCTCTTATACCATAAGTTTAAGGTTGGTTTACTTTCTGATTTCCACTTCGATGCTATGGTTGTCTTGGCTGCAAATAACAGTAAGGCAATTGTTTTTCTTTGAATAGAACATCACTAGATATTGAAGGAAAACATTGATTTGCCAGGGATATTATGACCCCAGGTTCATCTCTGTCTCCATCTTCCCACCCCCACCCCCACCACATCTTATAGCCCCATGTGTGAAGTTTACCAATATCCAAAGTTCCAAATAGTCAAAGGCATGGAAATTTTTGCAAAGTAATATTCATCCACATGTCCTTTAATGGACATGAAATTCCACAAAACACATTTGCTGGCAAAAACATTTTTATTCCCCCCAAATTATTTTTCTTCTTCAACATCCTGGATCTTCTTTGTGAGTTTTGGAGCAACCCACCCCCCCGGCATCCTGTCATTACTGAGGGTCCAGCAAAACATGCATTTCACACAAAGCCAGAGAACTGAGGTCACTTCCCTGACTCTCCCATCTCAACCCACTAAGAAGATTGGACTTATACCCTGCCCTTCACTCGGAATCTCAGAGTGGCTTACAAGCTCTCTGTGAGGTAGGTAGGGATGAGTGAGAGAACTGCTCTGAAGAGAACAGCTCTGACAGAACTGTGACTGGCCCAAGGTCACCCAGCAGGCTTCATGTGGAGGACTGGGAAATCAAACCCGGTTCTCCAGATTAGAGTCTGCTGCTCTTAACCACTACACCAAACTGGCAGGCCTTCACAATCATTAATTCATGGGGCCATGAACGGTAGACCACCTGCTTTAAGTGTAGACAGTGCCAGGTCCAAACCCTGGCAACTCCAATTAAAAGGATCAGGTAAAATGTGATGTTAAAGAACTTGATCTGAGATCCTGGAGAGACACTGCCATTCTAGACAGTACTGACCTTGATGGCCCAATGGTCTGACCGAAAAGCCGCGTGCACATGTCACAGTGAACGAATGTACATTCTGCATACGTGTGGCTATATCTGTCTGTAAGAAACAGCCAACGCATGTCCACTTTACCAATGAAACTGAGGGCTGGTATTTGCATAAATGGGAGGTTTAAAATCACACAGTAAAATGCAGTATATGCATTGATCATAAGAGGAGCACATTTCAATAAAAATCAAATGTACCCTGCCTAAGTACATTCGCTGTAACTTCTGAACAAGGCAGCTTCGTATGTTCAAGCCAAACACAGTTTCCAAGCCATGTATGGCACCCTACCAAAGACAAAATACCCTCAATTGCAATGGGAAGCTGTCTGGGGAATGCAGGGCTATTTTGGGGCAGGAATGCACAGGAACGGAGTTCCGTCTGGCTCCCGAGTTGGCCACACCCAGCAGGAACTCATTAGCATAATATGCCAAACCCAACAGCAGAAACTCATTAGGATTGGCTACATTAGGGGTGTGTGGCCTAACATGCAAAGGGTTCCTGCTACAAAAAAAGCCCTGGGTTTGGACAACAAACAAGGTAAACAGAATAAGAAGCAAAAGGTGGGTGTGGCTGAATGACCACACTTCTGGCAATGTGGGGGTGTGGCCTATTAGGCTAATGAGCTGCTCTGTCAGGGGTGTGGCCTAATATGCTAATGTATTTCTGCTGTTGGGTGTGGCCTATTATGCTAATGAGTTCCTGCTGGGCTTACTCTACAAAAAAAGCCCTGGGGGAATGAATTCCACTATCCAGTTGGCAATGTGGTTACTGCTAGTCAACCTTATCTGGGTTAGACTAGATGGTCTGTATGGCCCTTCCAACTGTATGATTCTGTGATGTTAAGACCCATATTAATTCATTTGCCTTAGTGAACTGCTGGCAAATTTCTAGAGTTATACATCATAAAAAGGAGACTTTTTTCCCTATCAAGTCTAAGCATCCCCAAATCTGGGATGCCATGTTTGACAGGTAAATATGCCATGTTCACCTGTGAGCCCAGTCTGTTCACCTGTCCACCGTTTGGCTTGAATGGCCATCGAACAGCTCTGCAGCCGTGCACTATTTGTGCCAGTGGAGTTTAGTTTCCTTGGGGTAGAGGAGTTCTATTTCCCTGTTTCCCAAAGGCCTTTGCATCTGTACAACAGACAAGAGGATGGTTGGGTCTGGTCATTAAATGATGTGAGTGGTGAACTACAACTCGCATAATGCAGTGCAAATAGCATGGATAGAAGTGAACACCAAATGTTAAGGCTGTGTATATGTGGTGGGGTTAAATGGTGGTTATAATAATTGGCGGGGCTGATTTGTTCACTGTTTGTGTGACTGATTGCTGAGTAGCATGCATCAACATCAGGTCTGTGGGGGCGGAGAAGGAGAATCCCCACTGGACTGGGAGAGAATTTCCGTGCGGGAAATACGACTGATTGCACTGTATTGTACTTTTTGAATGCATGAAAAGGAACCTAAAGAACAAGGCTGAACCTTTTGATGAAAAACTGGCACCCCATTCACAGCTGGCGAACAGACCGTGAGTTGAACAGGCAGGGGTCCAAGCATTCCCTATCCGAAATGTGACTGGGTGTACCCCCCGTTTTCTGTAACACTCAATCTCCCATCGAGCTGAAGCCGGGAGCCTTCAGTTCCTCTCTCTCTTTTTCAAGCGGGGTGGTTGATGAAGAAAGTCAACAAGCAGGGTGTGGAGGTCAAACCACCCATTTGATGCAAGGGAATGAAACTGGTTTTTCATGAGCCACCACTGAACCTCTTCCCTTCTTAACTGCAGCTGGAAGGCAGAACGCGGCTCTCTTGCCAAGGCAGACATGAAATGCAAAATGCCCTTGGGGAGGCAGGAGAGCTGCCAATGGCTCCCACAAAGCACTGGGGCTCGTCATCACCTTGTACACATTAGCACTTTCATCTGCCATTCTTTTGAGCAGTTACCTCACAGTGTCCTGCTGACACGTTTACCTGCACCTAAACATCCGGTAAATGGGACATAACAAACCCATCACCCTCACATTCAATCCAAATATTCTCATTCAAGAATCAGCTTGTCAACACCAATAGAAAGGAAAGATTAGCTCAAAAGTCCTTGAATTCCGAGCAAAGACTACATTAGAAATGATTTCAGCTCCATTTGACTCTCTGCAATCTATCACTATCCAGCTGACTTATTCCCAAACCACTGGGATGCCTAACAGCTTTCTTAACTACTTATTTATTTACTTCATTTACCCCAATTTTCATCAGCGGGCAGCCAAAGTGGCTTACTTCTCCCCTCTGTTTCATCCTCACAACAACCCTGTGAGGTAGGTTAGGCTGAGAGTGTGTGATGGCCCAAGGTCACCCAGCAAGTCACCATGGCAGGATGGAGATTTGAACCTGGGTCTTCCAGATCCTAGACTGACACTCTAACCACTGCGCTGCACTACTTAACACTTTGGCTGCATTCAGACATTACATATCACCACAGTTATATGTGATGTGTCAATGCAACCTTTGTTTAAGGTTCATGCAAGCATTCTGAAGACCCATTTTTAAAAATGCTCTTAGTTGTCTTCATATACACTCATGAGTAGACTGCGGCCTTATAACAGGCCCACAACAATGCTCCCTCTAAGCTGTGGAGTCTTGTGAGCAAAAATTCTGCTTTCTGAGCTACCGGCCTTAAAGTTGTGAGCGAGCGATTTGGCTGCTGCATAAATTAGTTTGCTCTCGAGCCATCCCTTCCTGAGCTAAGACAAAAATGTGTGAGCCAAAGGCTAAAAAATTGCGAGCCAGCTCACACTAACTCAGCTTAGAGGGAACACCGGCCCACAACCCTCTTGGCCCTTAGGCAGCAGTGCACTCTCTGAGGAGTCCCACAGAGAAATGTGCACGCACCGTGGCCAAGAGGAGCAGAAAGCGACCAACTTGAGGGGTGCTGCTCAGTTCTGACCCTTTCTGCACCACCTGCGACAACTGTTTCGGCAGCTGTCACGTCAAGAGCAGGTAGAGAAAGAGGTACTTTTCTCCCTTTCTCACAATACAAGAACTCGTGGGCACTCCATGAAACTGCAGAGCGGTCGGGTTAGAACGGATAAAAGGAAGTACTTCTTCACCCAAAGAGTGATTAACACATGGACTTCACTGCCACAGGAGGTGGTGGCGGCTACAAGCATGGACGGCTTCAAAAGGGAATTAGATAGGCATATGGAGCAGAGGTCCATCAGTGGCTATTAGCCACAAGGTATAGATAGGGACTCTGGGGCAAGGGATGCTCTGTCATCTTGGTGCTTGTGGGGGGGGGGGTCAACAGTGGGAGGGCTTCTAATGTCCTGGCCCCACTGGTGGACCTCCTGATGGCACCTGGTATTTCTGGCCACTGTGTGACACAGAATGTTGGACTGGATGGGCCTTTGGCCTGATCCAACATTGGCATCTCTTATGTTCTTTTGTCTTTCCCCATTTTAGTGGAAAGACCACTCAGTCCTGATGATGTCTTCCGTAAGCTACAGGTTCGATCCCTGGCAACTCCGGGAACTCAGACCAGGATCTCAGACCCTGGATAGCTCCTGTCAGTCAGAGGAGAGGACACTGTGCTAAATGGACCAACGGGTAAATATGAAGATGCCTCCTGCGTTCCCTCCCATGTGTTCTGGTTAGGGCTGGTAGCAGCTGCCAAGGACCGCCACGGGCTCCCCAGATAAAGATTCCCTTTCTGCTCACCATTACATCACCCACACTGAGCAATCCCCCCCAATATGAAAACAAATCACACACCTTGCCCAGCTCTACAGGCTCCCAGGGCCTCTGGAATTCTGTGCTTCTCTTCTCTGGGTGGTCCCACAGGCATATCCTTTAAGGAGAGACCCCGGGAGAGGTCATGTCCAATGTTCCCTCTAAGCTCTGGAGTCTTGTGAGCAAAAAATTCTCCTTTGTGAGCGACTGGCATGAAAGTTGTGAGCGAGGGATCTGGCTACTGCATCAGTTAGTCTGCTCTGGAGCCATCCTTCCTGAGCAAAGACAAAAATGTGTGAGCCGGAGGCTTAAAAACTGCGAGCTGGCTCACACTAAATCAGCTTAGAGGGAACACTGGCTCATGTCCAGTTCTGGGAGTGCCATATCAGTCTCCTGTCATTGCGCTAAAGCAGTAGCAAATACGGTAGCTATGCTGTTCTGGGCCAATCTACCCCTGTACAGAGATACTGCACATTCTTTTACAACAAAAGCTAGGCTTCCCCTGTGCCCTTTTTTTTGCTACTGGGTGTGCCCGCAATAGAGCTTTACACTAGCTCTGACTCATGGGAGAAGACTGCACGGAATTCCTTACACTATAAAGTTGCCCCGTACTCCCTTCGGCCCCTGCATCACCCGAACACAAAACCTCAAGTGTTGACTGCAATTCTTTGCTCCTCCCCTGAGACTACCTGGGTGCATCATCACACGGTGTGGCTCTTCAGGTGCTTCCACGCTTCCCCATTTTTTAGGTGCCAATGACCTCTGATTGGTCATTTATACCTGAGAATCCAGACCATTGCATTTCTGGTTCTCCAGTTGTCGTACTGATCTGTACAATTTTTGGAGCTCCCATTACAATCGTAGCATAGGTTTTTTTCCAGGTGTAATCTGAGAGCCAGGCTCTCTCGCCTTCGCACTTGTGAACACATGAAGCTATCTTCTGCTTAGATTCCCCCACACTGTTCACAGTTCTGGGTGGATGTCCCAAACTCAAGTTAGAGAGTCCACACACGTCTACTAGGATACCTATGAAGGGGAGCACATGTGTTAACACTAGCAGTAGTGCTCCAAGGTCTCAGATCAAGGTCTTTTACATCCCAGGATGTCCCAAACTCAAGTTAGAGAGTCCACACATGTCTACTAGGATACCTATGAAGGGGAGTACATGTATTAACACTAGCAGTAGTGCTCCAGGGTCTCAGATCAAGGTCTTTTACATCCCATACTACCTCCGATCCCTTGAAGAGGCACAGCAAAAAGGAAACCAAGCGGCCAGTGATGAGATAAAAGCAAACTCCATGTTGGAGGTGTGTTTGTGGGTGCTTGGCCGGCTTAGAACTGTGCCCCCTCAGTTCAATGCCTGTGGTAGTGACACGCTCCCTAAAAAACTGCCTCTCGGTTATCTCATCAGTTTCCACTCTGTTCCACACCATAAACAACAATACTGGCAGGGTTAGGAGATACCTGGGAAAATGGGGGGCAGTGACCTCCATACGATGACGTTCTTTCCACCCCAGGCTGGGTGGGCTTCTCCTTCTCTGTAGGAAAGGAGTGGAAACGGAGCCAGGATTGCATGAGACTGGTGACAAGCACCTTTCCCTGCCCTGAAGCAGGACTCTCCAGACACTGTCAGAACAAGGAAATCTGGCTTTGTTCAGATCAAATCTTCTGCAGTGGCAGCATGGAAAATGTCCAGTGGCTTCGAAGTTGCTGTCCCAGCAATACTCAGCAACTGGTCTTTCCCCCTTTTTAAGAGCCTCTTACAATTCCTACTTAAAGGAAGGTGTGGTGGCAACCGAGCTGAACATGCAGATTCAGAGAGGTGAATACAAGAACGACCATTCTGCACTGGAGCACTATTGTGCAGGGAAATGGTTTATGGCCGAAATCCATAGCTGTGGATGGCTACTGAGCACCATCTAGAGGCAGAACTTGACAGCTTAGCAGCTGACACAAAGAGGCTTTAAATGGCTCTTATTTCATTTGGGCTTCTCATGTAATTGCAAAACTTAAACCGTATGGAACTCACTTGCATCGCCAATGGTGCATTTGCAGTGCACAGACACAGGAAGTCTGCAAGGTAATTTAAAGTCGTACCCCCCCCCTAAAAAAATGCTTTGTGTCATCGACTTCTCTGCAACCACAATAATTTATTCATTAAAATATGTATACCCCACCTTTCTTTTTTTGGCTCAAGGCAGCTTAGGAGTCCACAATTAAAAAACGCAATGTAAAAGAAAGCTACCAATTATTCCCCTCCCCACCAAACGTCTTCAGACTACAATCAATTAAAAGCCCCCAGCAAAAGCCCTAGGAGCCTTGCAGCTCCTCTGCAAAATTCCAGAGACAGCACCCCTTTCAGCCATTCCACAGGGTGAGAGTTCTGATCAAAAAAGCAGGGCTTGGGTTGATGCCAGGCAAGCTACCTTCAGTGGGGAAACAGCTAGTTGGTGGCAACCTGAGGACTGCAGCTGGCCGTAGTGCCTTATGCCCTAAAACCACAATCCAACAGAGAGTTAAGTTGGCATAAGACTTATCCCTTACCTTCTGTTGAGCAAAATTGATAAGCCTTCTTCCAACCTAAGGAGACTTCCTTCAGCTTGTGGCTCTCCAATGAAAAGAGCCACTTAACTTGGAGGGCTGCCGTTCAGGCTGAAGTTTCTCAGGCTAAGGTAGAACACACGTCACTGCAATGAAATTGGCTTCAGCGCCCTCAACCCTGAGTTACTGCCTGGCGTCAAGTTTTTAAGGTTAGCCAAAGCACTCCTTAGCCAACAGGCATTTCAAAAGCCACGTAATACCTTTTTTATTAGGGCCAACCAAAATGACCTAAAACAGCATGCAAGCTTTCAAGTTCTCCAAAATTCTTCCTTGGGCACTTTTTAAAAAAGAAATGGGTGAGGAGAGTAGATGTCCACCTGCAACTTTTGTCTGTGTTACTTTGTGTCCCAAGGTTTTAAAACACTCCTTAGTCTACTGTTTTTGCCTTTTCAAGGTATAATGCATGCTAAAAATGCACGGGAAGAGAGACAGGCGTGCATGTGGAGGGTGGGCTTGCTCTTTAAGCCTGAAAACTAGCAGCAGGTCCTTCCAAAAAGAAAGTCTCCTTTTTGGGGGGCTTGCATCCCAGCGGGTGGGGCACCACAACCCCCCTAAGAAGTAAACTACAATCCAAGGGCTATTATTTAATTCATTTATTCCCTGCCTTTCTCCCCAGCACAGAGCCAAAGCAGCTTACATCATTCTCCTCATCTCTATTCTGTAATCACAACAACCCTGTGAGGTAGTGCCACAGGCAACAAGTGGGGTTACAGAGGAGTTTGTCTAAGGTGTGTGTCCTCTTCCCAGGAGTCTTCTAACTCCGCACCCACACCCTTCTCCCTCCTGCCCCCTTCGGCACTGGAGCTGGCAAGAGCCATGTTTGGTTTGCACCACTCTGGGAGGGCCCTGAATATTGCAAACATGACCCTTCTACTGGTCAGGGCATTGCCAGGTGAATGGTCAAGCTTGAGGCGTGAGGACCAGGCAAATTAAAACAAACCACTGTATTGAACAAAGTGGGTTATCATTTCCTGCCGGAGCGCACCAGAGCAATGCTCCGGCAGTAAGGAGCCCAGGGGGCGGGCACATGCAGCAAGCCCCCCCCCCGCTCATCACCAAATGGAGGGACACAAAAACAGTTGTGAACAACAGTTTTAACAGGACACATTTTCAACAAGCGAGATCAGTCCATTATGGAGCCGGCAAGAAAAAACACAAAGCCTCCTAATGTGGCTGCCTCAATGGCCCTCACTGTACCTGCCTCTTTTCAAGGTCCAAAGCCATTCCTTGGGTGAAGAAGAGTTGGATTTCTACCCGGCCCTTCACTTGAAGTGGCTTACAATCTCCTTCCCTTCCTCTCCCCACAACAGATACCCTGTGAGGTAGGTAGGGCTGAGTGAGCTCTGAGAGAACAGCTCTGAGGGAACTGTGACTGGCCCAAGGTCACCCAGCTGGCTTCATGTGGAGGAGGAATGAGGAATCAAACCCGGTTGTCCCAGATTAGAGTCCTGCCACTCTTAACCACTACACCAATCTGGTGAGGGATCCTCTTCTCCTGATAGCAGCGTCTGCCACTCAGCTCGTGGGCAAAGCTTATATTATTTCTCTCATGGCCTAGCTTCCTTGGTGATGATTGGCCTTCCTTTCCCCTCCAATTTCTCCAGGCCCTATCTCAGGCTTGGAGGGTATCTGGGAAATGTAGGCCCATAGGGATAATCGTAGCAAGGTCCAAGACCTCCTGCAGGCCTTTTCAAAAGGTTAGGTGGGAGAAGGAAGTGAATGATTTGCAGCACAGGGACTCACCCAGATTCATGGCAGGCAAGTGAGGCTGAGGGGGTGTGACTGACCCTAGGTCCCTCACTCAGCAAGCTTCCATAGCAGTGTCGGAATTTGAACCTGGATCTCCTGGAACTTAATCTGACACTCTAGTCCCTACACTATACTGGCTCTCTTTGGCTTCTAGGCTTGCTGATGCCAGGGTACAGAGACTATAGTCCCAGATTCCTGGCCTAGATCTCAGCAGCAGTGTTCCCTCTAAGCTCAGTGAGTGTGAGCTAGCTCATAGTTTTTGAGGCTCCGGCTCACACATTTTTGTCTTAGCTCAGGAAGGACGGCTCCAGAGCAAACTAATTTATGCAGTAGCTCACAACTTTAGTGCCAGTAGCTCACAAAGTAGAATTTTTGCTCACAAGACTCCACAGCTTAGAGGGAACATTGCTCAGCAGCCAACTGCATTTCCTTCCCTTAAGAGAAGGAACTAGAAGAAATGCTGGGAGACCAGAGATCAGATTTCCCCAGTATTTTTAAAGGTCATTAGCTGCTGCGCAGGGACCTGATTTAGGTCAGAGGTTCCAGTTTTTCCTAGATGGAGACTCCGCTCTTACCAGCTAGCTCTGGAGAGAAAAAAACCCTTTTTACCCATGCTAACTCTGTGTGCATGTGGGTTAGTTTCAGTGGATGAAACTGTCGTAGGGTGACCAGATCCCCCTGGGGGCAGCAGGGGTCTGTCCACTTTAGGGGCCCCTGATCTGCCAGCCTGGATCCAGCCAGCGGGGGGAACTCCGCCCCCAAAGTGCCTGGATGACATCACCTTGCCGGGCATGTCGCCAGGGGGACATTCTAGCATTTGGCCCGAAAACTCTACGGTATCATAGTTTCTAGCCGAATGCTAGAGCGTCCCCCTGGCGATGTGCCTAGTGTAATGACATCACTTCCGGGTGATGTAATCGCTACACGTGCATACCAGAAGATCCCAGGAGAGGAGCTTCTCCCCCCCACTGGCCAAAGGTAGGGACCTGGCAACCCTAGTCAAGTGGTGGGGCTGCCAAGCCCCACATGGGAGTCCAAACAAAACATCTGTGACAACAATAAGGAAGAGTCAATAATGATATATATGCAAAAAAAAATTTACTATAATAATTATGATTCTGTGGGAAACTCTCTTCTTTTATTACTCACGCGCAACGGATTTTGTGCAATAAAAATACCCATTCCACAAGGATTGCTTTATCTGAGCATGTCGTAATTACAATTCTTATCAATTTCCACTTATCAGCTCTTGAAATAAACATCCCATGTTGATTGAAATAAACATACCATGTTGATATCAGAACTCCCCAGGTCCTGTAGGCCACTATTGCTAGAAGTGGCAACAGGAGAGGAATTAAAAAGAACAAGAAAGCCTTGTCCACTTACAGGAAGTTCTTACCATAGAGTTCCTCGCACTTCTTAGAGCTACCCACGTGACAAAGGGTACCTCTAGGAATTGCCAGAAACTCTGTGGAAAGAACGAAATGTAAGTAGACTAGGCTTCATTTCCTTTTAAATCTTTTAAATTACCACCTGAATCAAAGCCTCGTGCAGTTGCTATTGATCTTTAAAAAAAAGACCTGGCAATATCCATTCAGGGATCTGCCAGCACCTTGTCTAGCTTAGGTCCTTGGAACACAAAAAATTGAAAGATGTAATAACAACCAAATATCTGCACTGAGTTGCCAGACTGCAGAGAATTGTTCTTCCCTTTACAAATACAGCCCAAGCACCTGCCTTTTTCCCACACTGGTTCCATGTGATAGGGAGAATTCTAAGAAAGCCACAACATCGGGACCGGCATCTAACCAACATGCCCCAATTATCCCAATTACTTCTACAGAGTTTAATTGCTCAGCCAGGCAAGAAGCTGCGAGAAGCCAGAGTTCTTGCTGGGAGACTAAAAGATCTCGACACATATCATGCAAGCCCACACTACGAATCAAGGCCAATGTGCAGGCTCTTTCCACAGAATCACATTGATAAGGAAAGACGTCCTAACACAGGAGGACCACAGCTCTTCTTGTGGTAAAGAGACCACTTAGCATCAACCCACCCACTGCACATTATGTGTTTCTGAAAAGCAGGAGCCCATTTACAGCAAGGCACTTCCAAGAAAAACACAAAAACAAAACAGAGCTTCAGATTTTTATTGGGGAGACCTCACCCAAAGTCATTTTCCTTTTGGTTGCGGTTACGTGGATAAACCTTGTTAATCCTGTTAGTTAACAAGCAAAGTTCTTGTAGAGTCAGTGTTTCAGGCAGAATGAGCCATAAGTCTACTGATTCAGGCCAAATGAATTCCTTGCAGTTGTTGACGTCAAAATGAGATGGATACCTATCGATGGCATCTGGGCACAGATTCACCCCTTTGCTCCAAGGGCAACCTTGTTCTGGAAGGGAAAGTAATGGTGCCAGCCCCAAACAGTGCAAGAAACAGAAACTATACCTGCCCTCTGAAAAGGCAAGGGATACTCAGAGTAGGAAAGCACCCAGACATGGCAGGGAGGCTGGTAGTTGGTCACGCTGCAGGTTTATGGCAACTGAACCTCCATTGGGGTAGTCACAGTTTGTGAGATGCTGGTCACGGCAAATCAATCACAGGCAATTCACGGTATAAAGTCATTCCAGATGGTGGCCTCCAAAGGAGAGGCCAGAGGAAAAGTCAAGGGCCCAGCGTGGTGATATTCTGCTGATGCACTCTTAGGCCTTCGATAGCTACTTGGCACGGCGGAGGTGTGGGTAGCTCTTGACGGTTTTTGCCACGGCTTCGTCCAGGCTGACCAGGGGCTTGTAGCCCATGTCCCTCTTGGCTCGCTCGCAGCTGTAGTAGTGAAACGTGCCAGCGAGCGCCACCCGCATGGGGGTGAAAGTGGGGTTGATGGTGACCAGGGGGCTCAGCAGCAACACGATCAGGGACAGGAGGAGGGCCAGGTAGTAAGCCAGCCAGTAGGGGATGCGGTACTTGGGAGCTTCATAATTCAGGCCTGTCAGGATCCGAGACATGAATTCCCAGAAGGGGATCGGCTCATCATTCGTGATGTGGAACGCCTGTGAGACAAAATACAAAGCAGTGGGTATGGGTGGGTTAACAAATTCAACACTTTGCTTTTCCGCTTGGTAAGCGTTTAGCCGGGAGGAAGCATTCCAAACCTTGCAGGTCAACCACTTTGGGCATGTTAGGCTGCCAGACTGAGTCAGATCACTGGTCCATTTAGCTCAGCATTGTCCACTCTAACTGGTAGCCGCTCTCCAGGCTCTCAGGCAGAAGAAGGCCTCTCAAAGCCCATTCTCCAAGATCCTTTCACTGGAGATGCCAGTGATGACACCTCTCGCAGGCAAATCATGTTCAAAACCATAGCCCACTGTTCCTCAACTCCGTGGGCACTGTGAGACCCGCAGGCACTTCCCCGGACACCTGCCATGTGCTTCAGTAAAGCAGGTGGGGCCACTGTGAAAGGCAGAACAATTTTGTCTGTTTTATCCTCCTTGTCCCACCCATGATCTTAGCATGTGTATATCATCCTCCACTTCCCCTTTTGGCAGTCTTTTGTGGGTGTTTTATCCCACGCTGGCTCCCTTCTCTCTGCATGTGTGTTATTCCCCCCCTTTCCCTCCTTGTGTATGTGGGTGTTTATCTCTCCTTCGTGTGTCAGTGTGTGTATTATTCCCCTTTGGTCTTCTCTCTGTGTGTTATCCCCCCTTTGCCCCCTTCTCTCTCCGTGAGTTTAATCTTCTCTTTCCAACATTGGACATCTTCTTCTTTGTGTGGGTTTATCCCCAGGGGTCATTTCCTGCAGGAGCGCACAGGAGTGGAGCTCCGGCAGTAAAGAGCCCAGGGGGTGGGCACATGCAACAAGCCCCACCCCCTGCCCCCAGCAGCCCTCAGTCAGAGCAAGAAGCAGCCAGGTAAGTTGCAGAGCCCCCTTTGGCCTCCCGGTCCAAAACAGTCCAGTGGCACCTTTAAGACCAAGTTTTATTCAGGTACAAGCTCTCCCTCCTCTGCAAGGACAAATCTGCACGTCCCCCCCTCCCAATAGCTAGCAATCCAAAATAGTCCAGTGGAGCCTGAGCGGTGGGTGTTGCCTTCTGACACACTTCCGGTGATGTCAGGGGTGGCGGCATATGCAAATAAGTTATGCTAATGAGCTCCTGCACCTCTTTTTCTACGAAATGACCCCCGGTTATCCCCCACTTGAATGTCTTCTGTGTGTGTGTTTACCTATCCCCCTCCTCTTGTGTAAGTGTGCTTGGCTCTACCTACTATGGCAGCCAATTTGTTGTGGTACCTGCCACCCTGCCTCTAAATTCCAAAGGTACCTGAGACTCCAAAAGGAGAGGGACCACGGCTGTATCTCCTCCTTGCAGAACAAGAGGCGGCAAAGGACAACCTGCAGCGTTAGCGGAGTACAGCTCATAAGTGCCGCTCACTGTGTCAAACAAAAAAGGTGGCCTCACCTTTCCACAGAGGGAAGAGTCTCTCTGAAGTTGCTCTGCAGCCAGTATGTGTCCATGGACCACGTTTTCCACAAATGTGAAATCCACCAAGTTCTTCCCATCTCTGCCCAGACAAAGAAGAAAGGGTTCATATTAGAGCCAAGCTCTGGACCACAGAGGCGAGCGCTCAGGTGCCTACTCTCTTCACTCAAGCTGAGCCATAAAGGATGCTGCAGACCCTCCACTAATTCAACCACCTTTTGCCTTGTCACCCCCAGCTTTAGAAGACTCAGGCCAGCTCCTGTTTGCTCCCCGGGCAAACAGTCTCATCCAGTGCTTGCAGTTACAGCCTGTTACAATGAATGCCGACAAATTCACAGGGCCAAGATGGAAGAACGACTCCAAGACGCTATTAACCACTGCGTACTTGGCAAAGCACTTTCTTGCTGAAGTTTCTGCTTGTGTCGGTTCGACCACCGTCTTTATTATTGTTTAGTTACAAAATTTATTCCCGCCTTTCTGACCTTACAAGGTCCACCAAGGTAGCTAACCATTTCAAGTATACAAGATAAAATTACATTATAAAACCATTCAAATTAATCCCCTCTCAAACATATATCATTAAAACATTACTGAAAAAAAGGTTTTCTGTATTTCTATGTGACCTTCATTTACACAGGTGCAGTTGGCTTTTCTGGCACAGAATGTGCACACAGTTTTATGCTTTTTAAAATGCTGATTACACACAGCACGGATGTATACGTTTGCTGAATTGAGATTTTTCATTTGCCTTATGCCTTTTAAAACCTTATTTTTGTTCTACAACATACTTTTATTCCTGGGTGGAGCAGTACCCATTGTTTCAATTGTTATAATGGTTTATCGTGTTTTAACGTTTAATGTTTTAAACTGGAATTGCATTTATTCTAATGATGTTACCCGCCCTGAGCCCGCCTGTGGGATGGGCGGGATATAAATGCAAATAATAAATAAATAAATAAATAATCAGAGTCTAAACGTCATAGTTCTGCTCCATGACCAAATCAGCTAGCAAATCCCTCAGCTTAAAACAGTAAAGACACTTCTGTTTTTTATCACCTTACCTGGTTAATATAGATAATCATAACCTTAGAGCAGCTTTTACATCTCTGCGCTTTGAATCAATGCCTACAGCCGTATTGGTCGGCCACTACAGTAGAACACCCAAGGCACAGCGTTTATGTATTTGTGGCTCTTCTGCTACTGAGGATCTCTCCCATTACATTTTTGATTGCCCATTGTATTCCCAGCCTAGGTCAAAATTTTAATCTGGTATTTTACCAGTTTTAAGCTTTTATTCAGACCCAGAGAAGATTATATTTTTCCTAGCCGATGTATCCAATAGAATGGCTCTATTTGCCTTGGCTGCAAGGAAAATACGGGCCAATGCTGTTCTTAGCTAATACTGATTTTAGTGGGTATGTTGTAAATTAATTGTTTATAACCTCGGTTTTATGGATTTATAATGTTTTAGACTATCTTATTTTATACAATTTTCTATGTTTTATTGCATTCTTCTCTGTTTGTGGTTTGTAATGGCCTATGGCTAAATACAATGGACCACTTCTGTTTTTAGAGGATGTATCAAACCTACCATTTGACTGTGGTGACCCTCAGTTCCCCATTGTTTTTTCTCAACGCATGCCTGTTACATACGTCAGAACAATGCCAGATCTCAGAGACCTATGTTTTTAGTTGACTCGCTTCCCAGGGTATTGTGCACACGTCAGATTCTCAAGTGCAGCATTACACTCTGTCGAAATGTGGGCAGACAGCCTGCCACTCAGGCAATATATTTTGCATGACCTAAAAAGGGACGTGGGCCTTGCTCACCCAATCATGAACTTCATCTTGCCATCCTGGGCTGCCTGGACAAGGATGGGAACCAGCTGGGGATCCCGCGGGCCAAAGATGCCATGGGGGCGAATCGCGGCAGTGAAGAAATTCCTCTCTGGATCATTGGCACCCAGAACTTCCTGCAGGAGACAGAGAATCTATGGAATGCCTTGGCAAAACAAAGCCTCCCAGGCACCAGGGACAGAAAGGAACCCCTGAAGGCAGATCTCTTTGGCTCCAGTGCTGCCTCCTCCAGTCTTTTCTTTTGGGTCCCTTGGCATAGTTTGGGTGAGGGGGTAAGAAAAAACAGTGTGGTGCAGCAGACAGAGACAAAAGAGTCCTGAGTTCAAATCCCTACGCAGCCAAAATAGGTCATTACCAGTGTTCCCTCTAAGTGGAGCTAGTGTGAGCTAGCTCACAGTTCTTTAGCCTCCGGCTCACACATTTTTGTCTCAGCTGAGGAAGGAGGGCTCCAGAGCAAACCAATTTATGCAGTAGCCAAAGTGCTCGCTCACAACTGTAATGCCAGTGGCTCACAAAGTAGAATTTTTGCTCACAAGACTCCATAGCTTTAGAGGGAGCATTGGTCGTTACCACTGCAGTCCTAAGCAGTTACACCTTTCTGAGCCCGCTGACCTCAGTGAACTTAGAAGGATGCAACTCTGCCTTAGGACTGCACTGAGAGTTACTTCGGCTCAGCCTGAATTACCTCGTGGCCACTGTGAAGATCCAGTCGGGGTGTTCTTAGGGAAAAGATAAAGATACAAAAATGTTTCCAATAAATCCATTTTCCTGCCAAAGTTTTTGTACCGGCTTGCCCAAACACCCCTGATTTCCTGTTTGTGCGGTCCCTTGTGCGGGCGTATGCCTTTCTGTGACCCGCCCTGAGCCCGCTTTTGTGGGGAGGGCGGGCTATAAACCGAAATAAATAAATAAATAAACTTTAAGAGCTCAGCCGTATGGATTTTGGATTGTGGTGCTGCTACGTTACAGCCTATTGGACAGAGACCAACAGCGAGCACGCGCGGACGTGTGCTCGGCCCAGGCTCGAGGAAGTTGCAGGCAGCCGAGAGAAGACCTATGCCAGGAGGACGTCGCCGCCAGACTAGGAAGATCTTCTGCAGATAACAACGAAAGACGCGCTAGAGGGTGCCTGTTAGGCTAGTCACCTCCCCAATGTATGTGTGTGGCCCTAGGTAAGGATTGATTGTATTTGAATATGTGAACTCTCAGAGCCCTTAGGGGGTGAGCGGTATACAAATTGAAGGATAAATAAATAAATAAATAAATACGTAACATGCATGCAACAACGGCCCTTTATGACCAGGGTCCATGTGAGCCTGGAGGAAGACTCTGATGGCTGGCCAGTAAGCCATCAGCCTCAAGAAGCAAAAACCTATTTCCTGATGCAGATGGATCAGCAGAGGGTTACCCTAATGGAGATTTCTCGAGTTCAATTGTCACTTAAGAATGGAGAGGAACAGCTAAGCAAGTCTTCTTTCTCAGCACAGCATCTGTTTGCCCAACAGCATGATCACCAAGGGAAGAACATGGGCACCTTCTCCTGCAGAATCTTGGTCTCCGTATAGTAGTCTATGGGCTTCTTTGCATACGGGAGGTCTTCGGTTCCGTTCTTGATGTCAGTGCCCTCGAAGACGACGCTGGCACTGCTGGTCAACACCAGTTTCTGTCATGGGACCAAGAAGGAAAACAAGCATTTTACAGGAAGACATGGACTGCTTGGTGGGAACCAGGAACCCCGGCTGCAGACCCAAAGCCAGATATTTGTGGCAGGGAAGCTTAAGGGAACATGATGGAGATTGCAAATGGCTGAAGCAAGTCATAACAACAGAAATTAGAGCACAGGTAGCCAAATAGAGCTGCGGTGGCTCAAGTGGTTAAGACGCTGAACTGCAGGCTGTGGAAGGGCAGTAGTTCAGCAGTTCGAGACCCGGGTGCCGCATGATGGAGTGAGCTCCCATCTCTAGTTCCAGCTCCTGCCAACCTAGCAGTTCGAAAGCAAGAACTTGCAAGTAGATAAATAGGTACCACTTCGGTGGGAAGGTAACAGCGTTCCGTGTGCCTTGGTGTTTAGTCATGCCGGCCACATGACCACGGAAACGTCTTCGGACAGCGCTGGCTCTTCGGCTTTGAAACGGAGATGAGCACCGCAACCCTAGAGTCGGATTCGACTGGCTTTCGAGCAAGGGAACCTTTACCTTTAGCCAAATATACTTGAAAGTTTTTTAATAGGGCAAAAGACAACAGTAGAATGGGAACATGAATACTGCGGTTGTCAGTCACTCCAGTGCCTTTTCATTCAGTGATCTGAACACCAGAAAGCAGGGGAAGGCTAACTTGGATTAACCACTGGGTAGGATTCTGCCAGCACCTTCCCCCTTATATATCTGAAAAAGTGAGATATTTACATTCTTTAAAAAGTGAAAGCTGAAAATTCAGGATGGTGAGACCGGGATATCCCGGGGGGAGGGACGGTCCCTCTCAGACTCCCCTACAACCATGACTCTGGATCGTTTGACTTTGTGCAGGCATCCACGGGTGATGGAAAACAATTCCTGACCCACTCTATTTGGGCTCCAGGTCACAGGGTTTCTATGGGCACACCACTGGACTCAGGCTTCGTTCTCACATCTGTTTGTTAGCTCTCGCCATGTGTGCGCTAATTTGCTGCCATTCATCAGTCTTGCCGCCTTGATCAAATCTCAGCTTCACTTATGCATCCTAACTCTGACTGGTCCTTCCTGACGCTTCCACCCCCCCACCCCCAATCTTCCTGTAGGTAAGGCTTGAAGAAATTTTGTTTCCATTTGTCTGAGGAAGTGTGCTTGCACCCTACAGTGTACACCTTAAATAAACCTTTGTCGGTCTTAAAGGTGCCACTGGACGCAAACTTTGTTCTGCCACGACACAGTAACTATGAAAATGAGCAGCAGTCTAAGAGGTCCCAGGTTCAAATAGTGATGTTGCACAAACTCACACATGCCTGCTTAAGATCAGCCTGGACACACCAGGGTCAAGCTGGTTCACCCCAGCATCCTCCACCTGTCGTGTGCCTTAGACTCGCTGCTCGGCCCTTACCTGGACGCCAGCTTCTTTGCAAGCCTCAATGACCGCTTTTGTCCCTAAGTAATTGACCTTGTAGAAAAGCTCTCGGTTGTTGCTGGAAGGGGCCGGTGAAGCGCAGTGGAATACCACAGTCACCCCTTGCAGTGCCGGAAGCAGATCCTGGAGGTACAGAGGAGACGGTTAAGATCACAATGCTGTGGCAATGGTAACAGTTGTCAAACAGCATCAGAGCAGCTCTTCACTTGGAGCCTCAGAGTGGCTTACAGTCTCCTTTCCCTTTCTCTCCCAACAACAGACACCTTGTCTGAGAGAGCTCTGAGAGAACAGCTCTGAGAACTGTGACTGACCCAAGGTCACCCAGCTGGCTGCATGTGGAGGAGTGGGGAATCGAATCCAGGTCTCCAGATTAGAGTCGGCTGCTCTTAACCACCACACCAAACTAGCTCTCTTCTGCTAGACCAAGCAAAAGCGGGTGAAAAGTAATTTTTGTAGAGAAACCCAAATCACCCTAGACCAGGGATGGCCAAACTTGCTTATCGTAAGAGCCACATAGAATGAACGTCAGATGTTTGAGAGCCGCAAGACATGAACAGATATTACATGTCTTTATTGGAAAATATGCAAATCTGCTTTTCATTAATATTAAACGAGACTGCCAAAAATAATAACAAAAGCAGATATTGATGATGATATTTGTCTAATGATATTTGTTTGTTAATGATCTTTAGCTTCCCCAGCCGCCCTGCCGGGAGCCGCACAATAGATAACAGGGCTATTTTTGGGCAGGAACGCACAGGAGCGGAGTTCCGGCTGGCTTCCAAGTGGGCCACGCCCAGCAGGAACTCATTAGCATAATAGGCCACACCCAACAGCAGAAATTCATTAGGATTGGCTACATTAGGGGTGTGTGGCCTAACATGCAAAGGAGTTCCTGCTACAAAAAAAGGCCCGGAGTTTTGACAACAAACAAGGTAAACAGAATAAGAAACAAAAGGTGGGTGTGGCTGGATAACCACACTTCTGGTAACATGTGGGTGTGGCCTAATATGCCAATGAGCTGTGCTGTCAGGGGTGTGGCCTAATATGCTAATAGGTGTCTGCTGTTGGGTGTGGCCTATTATGCTAATGAGTTCCTGCTGGGCTTTTTCTACAAAAAAAGGCCCTGGGTGTGAAAGAGCTGCATGTGGCTCTTGAGCCACAGTTTGGCCACCCCTGGCCTAGACACTGAAGCCAGGCATTTGAGAACCTGCAACAGCCAAAACACTTGGCCAGATTATAGAAGAATAGAAGGAAGACAAAAAAAAAAAGCCTAATATAAATTGACAGCTATTTACTGAGATAATAAGGCTGCGATCATAAGAACGTTTTTCTGGGAGTAAACCCCATTACAAAAAAGGGACTTGTTTCTGAGTAGACCTGCTCAAGATTACTTGCTCTGGCTCCTATGTCAACAAATGTGTCGTATTCAGTTGTCGTACAACCTATATTTTAAACAAGTAAACAAAAAAAGGGCAGGGGTGGGGTCCTATTTGGGATCATCCAGCAGTCAGAAGCAATTCTGAACGATTCTGCCCTCCCTTGCGGACATTTCAGACCATTTCCAAAGACCAAGGACCAGGTCGCCCCAATCACAAAAAGCAGCTCTTGTGTCATTCAAACTATGTGACTAATGCACAACCACAGACGTACAAGGCTGAATTACGCAGATTTTATATTATTTTATTTCTTTCACTTCCTAAATACATATGCCACTTTTCTCCCCAGTGGAGACCCAAAGCAGCTTACATCATTCTTCCCTCCTCCAACAACCCTGTCAGGTAGGTTAGGCTGAGCGTTTGTGACTTGGCAGCAAGCTTCCATGGCAGAGGGGGGGATTCGAACCTGGGTCTCCCAGCTCTCTTTACCCCAGCAAACCTAATTGAGCAACCTGTACGTGTGGCTTCCTCCAGGAACCCCAGTCCCCCAGATCAACCCCAAGCAGGACAATGAACTCTGAGCCGAGCATGCTCAAAATCTATGACGCAGCTTGCATCCTTCAGCTTCCTTACCTCCTTGCTGCAGAGATCTCCCAAGAAGAACTGCACCTGGTCATTCTCAAAGGCTTTCTGGATATCAAACACATTGACTGAGTAGCCTTTCTCCAGGAGGCGCTCCACCAGGTGCTGACCCAGGAACCCGGAGCCACCTATCACCATGCATTTCTTAAAGGCCTGCAAAGAATAAGAAGGTAGAGACAGGTGGGCTGAGACCAAACATGCATCACTGACTGCGGAGGTGTTTCCGTATGCACGCAGCTGTTAGGGGGGAAAATATAACATTACAGAAGAACTCATGCCAATGAGCCCCTAAACAAAAAGCAGCAAACCTTTCTTCTCAGAGAGCCAGTTTGGCGTAGTGGTTAGGAGTGTGGACTCTAATCTGGGAGAACTGGGTTTGATTCCCCACTCCATATGTAGCTACTGGTGTGACCTTGGGTCAGTCACAAATTCTCTTGGAGCTGTTCTCTCACTAGCAGTCCTTGAAAGAGCTCTCTCAGCCCCACCTACCTCACAGGGTGTCTGTTGTGGGGAGGGAAAGGGAAAGGAGATTGCAAGCCACTCTGAGACTCCTTCTGATAGTGAAGGGCAAGGTATAAATCCAATCTCTTCTTTTTCTTCTTCAAAACACACCCAAAGACTTAGAGGCAGTCTGACCGCAAAACAGCTTGACAGTAGTGTTCAGGGAAAATGCAGGCACCACAAGAGGCTGTCATTTAGGAAGGTCTGTCCTGCATTCAACTGTCACAAAACCAGCGCCAATGCATGCTTGTAGCCCAACATCCTGTTACCAACAGCAGCCAGCCAGCCAGATAGAGATGAACGAAAACAATGAAAGCATGGCTGGGAGACCTCCCGGTTTCCCCGGGAAACGGTCGTGGAATTTCCGTAAAAGGTCAGGGGCTCGGATATCCTTTACCTCTACCCATTCCCGGTGTTGGGGACCCCAATGCACCCATTCCACAAGGTAATACAATCTCCCACGTTTCAGTTTAGAGTCCAGAGTGTCAGAGATCTCATAATGTTCTTCACCCTCCACCAACGGGGGGGGCACCGTCGATTCCGGGCGCTTTTTGCCTTCTCAGCCGCGGTGCGGTCCTCGAAACGGGCTCTCAGCGGCCACATAAACGCATCTATGCTCCCCAATTCCATCGCCTCCAGGTTGTGAAGACTCACATACCAGCTGGTTGCCACCCCCCGCAAGCGGGAAGCAAAATGAGCCCACCGCTCAACAAACTTCATCACCCGTACAATAAAGAAGGAGAGGTTCTCCGGATCGCCATCAAAAGTAACATTAAACTCGCACACAAGACATGAAGGGACCCTGCTTTACATGTTCTCCAGCATCTGCTATTCAGATAGATTGCTGCTGATCACAGAGAATCCCCTTAGCTATCACAGCACACTGTTGTGGATCTATTTATTCATTTATTTATTTATTCGACTTGCTATCCCGCTCTAACCCCCGAAGGGGTCTCTGAGCGGCTACAGTTATTCATTATCCCTAACCTATGGCCCCAATTCTTAGGGGTGGGGACATCCCTACCGGCACCCAGTGGAGCGGGGGGGGGGGTTCCTTTTCTCGGGTCGGCTCCGTCGTCTTCAGCTTCGGCTTCTGGCTCCTTTTCTGGCGATCTTTTTTCAGCGGTGGATTGGTTGGCCCTTCTGCCACGCGGCATGCTCGGCGCGGCCATGGCTCTGTCCTCACGGCTCCGCCCCTCCTGCGCCGCCACGCTCGTGCATCGTCCCGGCTCCGCCTTCTCCACCGCCGTCTGGTTTCGCCACCGATGTATCCAGACGCCATTTTTGCCGTCCGCCGCTTTTGCCGTCCGCCGAGCTCTGACCCTCCAACGACCCCCACGATGGGGGAGGGTGCCCCCTACCATCTAAGGTAGGTTCCTATTTATCTACTTGCACTTATTTTGATATTAATGGCGCTTTCGAACCGCTGGGTTAGCGGGAGCTGGGACGAGGGCCAGGTGCTCAATCTGACCGCGGTGGGTATCGAACAGCTGTATAGCTGTTCGTAGATGTTATTAATAGCAGGCGATTAACTGCCTGCGCCACCGCTCTAGACATTCTCCATGAATTTATTTATCAGAACCAGGGTCCTTCTAGTCCAGCATCCAGTCTCAGTGGTCAGCCAGATGACTCTGGGACACAGGCATAAGCAAAATACCCCTTCCCCACTGTTTCCCCCTAGAAACTGGAAATTCAGTGGCATGCCTAACAGTCATGGATAGATTTCTGTTCCACAGTTTTGCATTATCTCCTTTCAAAGCAATCTATGCCCATAGCTGTCATCACATCTGGTGGCAATGAGTTCCATAAATTAGTTTCATGCTAGGCGATGCTTCTAACCTACCATGATAAAGCGAACATGGCATATGAGATCTTAGAGGAAAATAAACTTACCGGCCTCAGTCGTGTGGCCATGGCTAGGAGACTGAGGACTGTGCAACGGATGCTGAGCACTACTAACTCTTCAGTTGCCTTTCTGGGTTCAGATCCCTGTATGAAATAAACACACAAAGAATTCTAAGTTCCCTTCTGCACCAGCTGTGCCAATCAAAAAGATCATATGCCTATAAAAGGCTTATTTAAAGAGAAAACGAAACCGATGAACCACCACATGCCAGCAATCTTTTCAAGGACCAAGGTTCCTACGGCTAGAACATCTGCACAACCAGCAATGTGAAACATTTTACTTATTTATTTGCTTCATTTATTAAATTTGCATTTCTCCCCAGGGAAGGCCCTAAAAGGCCTTTCTCCTTTTCTCCATTATATACATGATGGTTTATCCAGCAAAAGTGATATAGCGGGGGGAATCCCCAAATACAGTTACCCATGCCTGTATTCATTACTTGAAACCATTTTGCACCAAGCATGGCCTGGCCATTCCATCTGGACTACCACAGTCTCTCTCTTCTCCCCCACCCCTTTGAGTGTCAAGTCTGGCAAAGGATTTTGATGAACCTGAAAGCTTGCTTCCTTTTCTGTGGAATCTTAATTGGGACTAAGAAAAGCACTATGCTGTTGTTGCTTTAGGAAGCCTCTCCCCTCCACCCACAGCAAGAGGCATACATTCAACCTGTTTTAATCCCTACCACATTTCTGTGCTGTGCGAAGAGAAATATATCCAAATATACCTGTCACTCAGCTGTCAATGGTATGAAGACTCCATCAGAGAAAAGGTGGCGACCCAAAGGGTGGGAAGGGGCAGAATGAGCAGCCTGCCGTCATGCGACCAAAGGCAAAAATGTTGTACAAAGCCATATTGGTCTGAAGCACAATATCTTTTATTAGGACCGACCAACATGACAGCACACCTCTAAGGTCAATGATCTTAAGACCTGATAGCATGGAGCCTGACGAAGAGTTCTGGTGAACTCGAAAGCTTCCACGCTGCCTTGTGTCATTTTGGTTGGTGGTCCTAATAACACGTCTTACATGGACTGTGTTCTTGTATTTTGATTTACTCCCAGGTAGATTATGCACAGGGCTGCCAGTTCCAGACCTGATCCTAGTTTTGTCTACTTGGCAGTAAGTCCGAGGACTCAACGGGACATGCTCCCAGGTAAGTGAGCGGGAGACTGCAGCTTTCTGTACTCCCCCCCCCCCCCCCCCCCCCCCCCCCCCCCCCCCCCGAGCATCTCTTACCTCCTAACGGGAAGAAATCGCAGCAACCCCCAGACTTCGAGCAAGCAGACCCAAGCCCCGAAACCGGCACGGCTTCCTGACAGCAGACCCTAGACCACGCCCAATTACGAAGCTCCTCCAATCAACGCCCGACATCCCTGATAATCCCTCCCTCCCCAGCAGCTCCTCCCACCCCGCCCCTATGCCGATAATCTGCCGAGCGCCGGCCTGCTCGCTCATTGGCCGCTTAACGAATTCTCCGGGAGCCAATCGGCCCCGTCTGCAGAAATAGACCCCGCCCATAGCGCCCTTTTTGCCTTTAACCAATAGTCGTCGACCGCGGTTCTCGCGCGTTGGAGTCGGTAGCCAATGGCAACTGCGGTTGCTATGGCATCGGCGTGTGGCGGGCTTAGCCAATGAGGAGGAGCAGTATTGAGCAGGGTCGCTGGTAGCGGTTGAGCTTGCTGTGTTTTCCTTTCGCCTCACGGCTCCATCGGCTTGCGACGGTCCCTGGGCGGGATGGTCAGTACGGTGGTGGCCGGGGTGGTGGTGTCGGCTCGGGGGGCAGGACAGGACAGCTAGCGCCACAGTCCCTGTGGGGAAGAAGCCCGCAGATGCTGTTTTCGGCAAAACATGGGCTTGTATGTGCTGATTTAAGCATCCCTCTTCAGAATGGAAGCCTGTGGGCCGGGGGGGGGGGGGGGGGTGGGTGGCCATCATCGCCCTTTCCTTCTTCTCCAGGCAAGGTTTACGAAACTTTTGCCCCACTGCGCATGCTTTGAAACTGGCAGGTGCTTATCTGCATATGGGCTGTTGGTTCGAATTGTGCGCGCGCGCCTGCATTAACTAGGCAGTGGTGGGGACCAGTGATCCCTCTTAAGCTGAGTTAGTGTGAGCTAGCTCACAGTTTTTCAGCCTCCGGCTCACACATTTTTGCCTTGGCTCAGGAAGGGATGGCTCCAGAGCAAACGAATGTAGGCAGTAGCCAAATCGCTCGCTCACAGCTTTAATGCCAGTAGCTCACAAAGTAGAATTTTTGCTCACAACACTCCGCAGCTTAGAGAGAGCATTGGTGGGGATGGACCGACGCAGGGCAATGCACCACTTCAGGACGCTCTAGTGGTTCAAAGCGGTCCATGGTCCTCTTAGAGAGCTAGGATGGTAACAGAAATGTTTAGGCCTGGTGTTCAGATTTTTAAAAATATCCTGGAGATTTATGTCGAGGGAGGTGCATTCTGTGATGTGAGCTGCTGTCTGAAGTGGTAATGTCTGGTTATGGATTGACCATTTCTGTGAAAACGAGGCCTAAATGCCTGGAAAAGAAGACATTTGGAAGTGAATGAATTGTTTCCTATATAGCCAGGTTGCAGTAAGGCCCCTTGACTAACTCTCAAAGCGAACCTTTTCCCAAAGAAAGCTCTGTTGGAATTCAGTTTACTTTGGAGGTGTGCACCCTGATGTTTTGATTGGAGATCATATGAACTGGAAGGATCCACCTCCATACTGGTGTGTGGATCAAAGAATGCTACAACCTTTGATGCACTCCACAACTCTTTACTGCTTCTTTGTGATGCTACCCAGTCCCTATTTCAGCAGACTGGCCTAGAAAACTCTGTTTCACTAAGACACTTGTAATCATTTTATTACATTAGTGCAAATCAAACAGCAAGAGATTTATTTATTTTTTGTACCCCAACTTTGGTATCTTCTTATGTTGATCTGACATGTAGTAGGTTAAGTGGGAGACTTTGGGGGGGTTCAGTGTATGAGATGCACTTTTCTAGGGGAAAATACCTTTCTCTGCCAACCTAGTTTGTTTAAAGGAAGTTACATTTTTGTTTTGTATCTGTCTGCCCACATAGAAGATCTGTACTAATTAGAAAATTGGTATTCTAAGTTCCAGTTTTGTGTGTGTGTGTTTTAAGACAGAAATGTCCTAGCCAACAGGGTTTTGCAGAAATGTTTGCAAAAAAGAGCCCAGTGTCTATACAATGCTCAACCGGGGTGGGTGGGTTGAATTGTAGCTTGACATCAGAATCTTCTTTGTGAATAGACTAAATGGGCTTGTTTCTGCTTTTTAATATATGTTTTAAGGCCTCCAGCTACAAGAAGACACCACTGGCGGCTCCCTCTCAGAGGAAGAAAACTGCACCCAAAACTGAACTCACTGAAGAGCAGAAGCAAGAGATCCGAGAGGCCTTTGATCTGTTTGATACTGATGGGACTGGGAATATTGATGTGAAGGAATTGAAGGCAAGCTGCAAAACAGGATTTGTCTAAATTGTTAAACTTGGACCAGCCTAAAGCCTGAAGTGACTGGGTCTCAGTATGAGTGCTGGCTCAGGGGTATTGTTGTTTGGACCTCCTCTCTCTCTTGCTGCCAGTGTTTCCTTTGTGTATTCTGCCCTGTCATATTTCTTTTTGTGTTTGGAGATAGGATCTAAGAGACATGATGTCTTGTATTGATTGTTATTAGATTGGAGGGGAGGGGGAGGAGAGAGATTCTTCACATCTCCTGCTGGTTTAGTCACCCAAGCAGTGCTAAGAGAAATCTTTTCCTCATGATACTTGACTGGTATCTTGTCTTAGAGGACTGGATTTCACAGGAAACATAACAGTATGTATGACATGCTTCCTAAATGCCTCAAAGCCATCAGCTGAAGTAAATGCACAGTGGAAGGCTTGATAGGAACAAGGCTTGTCTTGAAAATAGATTGGTGTTGGCATTTTATTACATCAAGTTTATCACAGTAATATGTCTGTGTAAAATATTTTATTAGAGAAGTAAATCCTTTCGCTATGACTGTCATCAAATGACTTCCTACAGGCCCCTGAACCATATGTGCTGGACACAAAATAGGGGACATCGTCGCACTGAGAATTAACATGAAATGTTGAGAATATCCTAGTGAACTTTTTAATCATATCCTTCCATATGCAAAGAAAGTACTTTCTTCACACAATGCATAACTAGCTTTGGGAAGTTAGTGCTGCATGATGGCTTTAAAAAGAAGTAAACTAATCCCTGGTCTACAAAGAGCTATCAACCAGGGTAGCTAAATGGGACCTCCAGCTTCAAAAGCAGTGTGCCTTTAATCTGCTGCTGGAGAGCCACAGCTGTGGAGGGCTTTACCATCCGGGTCTTGTAGGCTTCCCAGAAATAGGCCTCTGATTGGACCCTGTGTGAATCTGTAGGACTCTGTGTATGTTCTTATATTATTTTTCATGGGTGTTTTGAACACTGTTGACCCAGTGTTGGATAAAGAGCATGGGTGTCCATTTTCCAAAGCAGACCTGAGTATAGGGTTCTTGTTGGCGGTTCATAATCCAGCCACTCCTTCCCAGTTTATTTAGCAAGGGTATTCTTAGTGCTGGCTGGCCCCCAAGGCAAGCTTCGGCTGGAGTCACTCTATTTCCAGAAGCCACATTATAAGCACACTCGCAAGACCTCCACAGTCTTGATGTCCCGGAGCCTGTTGATGTGAACACTAACTGCCTTTATCAGATGCAAAATTCTGCTTCTGTTATTTTTAATACCTTGGCTTTTGTTTTAGATTTTTGGTTTTCATTTTTCTTCTGAGATGGCATCCTGTTTTCTTTGTTTGCAGGTTGCCATGAGAGCACTTGGGTTTGAACCCAAGAAAGATGAGATCAAGAAAATGATCTTAGACATTGATAAGGAAGGAACTGGAAAGATCAGCTACAATGACTTCCTGGGAGTGATGACCCAGAAAATGGTAGGTTGATCTATGCAGAAGTATAAAACAACAACAACAACAAAAACCTCTCTGTCCTGTTGTATATCTGGATTTTATGCTCTAATTGGGAAGTCTGTGATAGTCAGCCATATGTCCTTCAGATACTTGTGATGCAGATAGGAAAGCCCTGTAAGTCAGGGATTCTTCCTTCAGCCTCTGTACACACAGGTGGCCTCAGTATTCTGCTCTGGTTGGGACCTCACAAAGGGAATAAAAGCCCAAGCTCTGCAAGGGTCAGGAGACACACATTGCCTTAGAAGATTGTTGCTAGACCTGCATGGACCACCTTCCTTACTAGGGCCCAACTTTAGAGACTTAGCCATTCCAACAACCCAGTGAAAGAGAGCAAAAGAATGGGCACAGGGGAAGGTTGCACGTATAGGGAGTGGCTGAGATAAAGAAAGCTACACAATTGGAGTGGGTTGGGACTGTTGTTTAATAATCTAGGGTTGGATTCTCTCAGTTTTGCTGCACAAGAGGGAGGAGGGATGGTTTTGCCAGCAGGAGCCAAAAGGAGTCCCTCTTCCATTTTTTCCCATTGGAAAAGCTGGTGGGATCCAGCTAAGTATTCAGCATTCCCATAGTGTTTTAGAAGGTTCACATTGCTTCACGTTTTTGAGAGCCGGTTTGGTGTAGTGGTTAAGTGTGCGGACTCTAATCTGGGAGAACTGGGTTTGATTCCCCACTCCTCCACTTGCACCTGCTGGATGACCTTGGGCAAGCCATAGTTCTGACAAGAGCTGTCCTTGAAAAAAGAGCAGTTTCTCTCAGAGCTCTCTCAGCCCCACCTACCTCACAGGGTGTCTGTTGTGGGGAAGGGAAGGGGAAGGATTTTGTAAACCGCTCTGAGACTCCAAGTGAAGGGCGGGGTATAAATCCAAACTCTTCTCTCTTCCTCTTCTTCTTCTTATCTGTACAACAATTCTGTAAGTTCATGAATGAACATTATCCCCAAATAGCAGATGGGGAGGGGGACTGAAGCCGAGTCGGTTGCCAAAGGCTGCCTAGTGGCTTCCTAGAGGAGGTGACGTTTGAGGCATAAATCTCCTGATTTGTGATCCAGGCACTTACCACCCCAGCTCTCTCTTCTTTTGCTCATGAAAGTCTGTAAAGATCTAGACATGTTGATTGTGTGCTATAATCAACATAACTGCTACTAATTCGAGTTTAACCTTCATTTGATTTTGATTTCTTTAGTCAGTAGGAAAAAACTAGCATTTTAATTTTTCAATCGCTGATTGGTCTCACTTGTGAGTACCTATCGTCTGATATGTTTGCTATGATTTTACTTTTTCATAAGGCTGAAAAAGATTCAAAAGAAGAGATTCTAAAAGCCTTCAAATTGTTTGATGATGATGAAACAGGCAAAATTTCTTTCAAAAACCTCAAACGTGTGGCTAAAGAACTGGGGGAAAACCTTACAGATGAAGAGCTGCAGGTAAGGAAGATGCAAGTTATTGTATGCAGTGCTTGTGCTCCTGCTTAAACCTCTTGATCTAGGGATTTAACTAGGTTACATTTATTAAAAATGCCCTGAATCTGCTGTATACAGATTCTGCTGTTTATCACATTTAAGACTACAGATTCCCTTAATTTATGAAAGAGGAAGGATTTTCTTTCTGTGAGCTGTTCCAGAACCATTTGTGCCAATTTCTCTGACTTACAAAAGTGTTTTAATAGCTGCTCTTTTCAGATATAGCTGATCACATCACCAGCACATTTTTCTGTCATGAGCATTGTTGCTGCGGAAGACAGGCAGAGGTGTTCCCAGCATTCATTACCATGCTAGGAAAAGCTTTTCCTATCCAAGATCACTTTGGTTTAATTTTTTATTTACTTAATTTCTGTCCTGCCATTCTCCCCAGTGGGGAACCAAAGCAGTTTACATTGTCCTCTAATCCTTCATTTTTATCCTCACAAAAACCGTGTGAGATCGATTTGACTGAGAGTGGCCCAAGTCACTCAGCAAGCTTCCATAGCAGAGTGGGATTTGAATCTGGATCTACCAGATCCTAGTTGAGCACTCACTCCAGCACACTGACTCTCTCTTTTGTTAACTTGCTCTAAAATGCACAGGAGCAGAGCCAAATACTTGAAGCCCTCCTAGGGGTCTGGTAAGTAAGTTAAAGGACAGGGAGTCGAAGATAGAAATAAATGAAGAGGTTTAAACTTGGGGTTCTGGCAGGATCCATAGTGGAATTGGTGAAAGACAGCTTCGTTGTCAATAAATAACAAAATGACGCCCTGACCTGGATAGCCCAGGCAAGCAGGATCTCGTGAGATCTTGGAAGCTAAGCAGGGTCGACTCTGGCAAGTATTTGGATGGGAGACCTCCTTGAAATACCAGAGGCGGGAGACAAGGGCAGGCTTCACTCAGCCACCTCTTGGAATATCCTCCAGGCCCCCAGTAGGGGTCAGTCACCAGAAATCGCCATGACTTTCAGGTGCACATACACTCATGTGCACACGCACACACATGCACATATGAAAAATACAAAAAACAAAGCTAATTGTGACAAGAATAAGGAACTGTTCAGGATACTGAGATCCCAGGTAATTTGAAGAGCATAAAAGGATGCCCTAACACAGGCAAAAGTATGGGAGATAAAATTCAGTCTGTGTGCAGACTGAAACACATTGGGATAAAAAGTTACATTTATGGTGCCACCCTAAGGACCCTTTCTTGGGAGTAAGCCCCAGTGAATAGATGTGAGTAGGCCTCTGTGTTGGACCTGCTAAGGCACTGTTAGTCCCTTTGAGTACCCTTTGCAAAAAAAGCCATGTCCCCCCCCCCTCCTTCCTCCTCTTCCATAACCCCCACTTCAGTTCACTGGGCCTGCCTCTTGGTTTCTCATCACGCTGCAGGAAATGATTGATGAAGCTGATCGGGATGGTGACGGGGAGGTCAATGAGCAGGAGTTTTTGCGGATCATGAAGAAGACCAGCCTGTACTGAGATCCTCAGTGTGTTTTCTCTGTGTTTGTCAAGTCTCTTTCTGTCCGTAGACAAAGTTCAGCCTCTCCCGGTGCCTCTTTGGAAGGGATGAGCAGCTACCTGGATCTTACCGGCTTTGTGAAATGTCCCTCACAGTTGACTGTTTTTTCACTCTCATAGTATCTGTTGACTCCTCCATCTGCCTTTGCTGCGCTATCTTGTAAAATACATGTTTTATATTTGCAGTCACGTGAGGTGGCCTACTGGATTAAGCTGCCTTTGAGGGTGGTTGGGCGCACAGGAGTCACACAAGGAAATGCTTTTGCCAATGATAATTCAGCCGTTCTGAGAAACAAGGGCGATTCTTTTTAAAAACTCATTTGTAAGTGTTGAGGCTTGCATTGTATGGTGCTTAGCACTTGCCAAATGGAAAGATGTCAAAGAGTTGGGTGGTTTCGAGATCCGCTTCTGCTCCCACCCTGCCTTGATCGGTCTCTGCCTCTGCTACTCAAAACCTTACTCTGTTCTGAACCTGGAGTTTAGAAGCTGAGGTTGAAACGCAGTGCCTAAGCTTTTGTTTTCAACAACCTTTGTACTTATTAGCCTTTGTACTTTTTCAAGAGCATTCAGTGTGAGTGTGTCTTTAATGTCTTAACTTTCTGGAAGCAGCCTGTAACCATTTCTTTCCAGATTCCTGTAACAATGACATCAAACCCATTCATTGCAGTAAAGTTGCCTATGTCCTTCATTCCATTGGCAGATCTTTAAAGTGCAGGGGGAGGCACCTCATTGTCCTGTGACTGTGTTTACACGCATCCGCAATGCATAGTTTAATCTCATATTACTGTCACAGTAATGGTCCCTT
>NW_015172020.1:204868-213373 GCF_001447785.1 Gekko japonicus | reverse complement strand
ACTTTCTGTAGTGGACAACATCAACAGAAGGCCCTTGTGTTTTTTGTGTTTTAAAAAACCTAAAGGAAGGGCACTTTGAGGGGTGGAGGTTAAGGTAGTAGCCAGCCATCTCTTTTCAAAGAGATCTTTTCCTTTTGGGAAGCTAGCTGCTGACCAGAGCACCATAGTTCGCCCATTATTGCAGTGAACTTTAATATGTGCCATTGTTTGTTGGAAGTTAGACTGCCTTATGGCAGCTGAGGTTAGTATCCCTTGCCCAGGAGTCCAGCCCCCACTTCCTGTCTCTCTGCCAGTTCAGCTGTAGTACTGTGACTCTAGTCCGTGTTGCTTAGTCCTACCATGGCAGAGCATCTCAGTTCCACACATGGATTCTCCTGTGGTCCTTTCCAGCATGAGGGTGAGGGAGGTCCTGCTGTGGGATCCCAGCAGCCACAAGGCTACAAGAGACCCCAAAATGTCTCCAGAATTTTGTACGTGGTTTCTTGAAAAACAGGGACACGGGGAATAAGTTGTTCTAGTCAAGGGGTAGAGCCAGCTGATTTATTTATACAAAATCTATACAACTCAGCTGCATGCTACGTTCAAAATGTTCGAATGACTTCTCGCCGGAGGTAGTTCTAAAAACTTTAAAGGACCTCCGATATTAGTACAGGCGCCACATTCAAAGAGCTTTTGTATTCCATGACCTGTGATCTTTTGAATGTTTAAATACTCTAGGTTCGAAACACTCGCTTGGAACTTTCCTTGCGTTCCTAAAGGCAGGGAGGGGCACCGCAAGAGGAAGGGGACGGAATTACCGCGAAACAAACTACACAGATGAGTGATTGGAGGAAAAACAGGCCACGGGTTTATTGGTTATGGCAGATGGAGCATTTGGCGTGGTATAGGGCACGGATCCAAGCATCGGGTGACCTGCCTGTTGGCCAATGAACCCAGCCCACCTGCCGGGGCAACCAGAAGTGGCAAGCAGGTAGTCCCACAAAGGCATAAGTCTGTGCATGGAACCCTTGTGACCCGAGAGTGGAGCCAGGAGAGTGAACCCCCGAGCTGAGCATGCCGCTAAATGGCTCAACCCCCAAGACCCCTTAAAGGAGGTCCCCAAGTGGGCTCAGCCTCTCCAAATCGATCTGTCCCAATGGCTAAAATTGCCATAAAGCTATGACAATGAACAGTAAATAGCAAAAATTAAGCAACAAGAAACTACAACATAAAGGGAGGGATGGATGACCGAAGCAGGCTGAGAATTGGCACCATTGGCTGGGCTTTAAATAGGGAGGGTACAGGGCCGGGCTGAAGCTGACACTCACCTGGTCCTTCCCCCATCGCCACCCAAGGGAAAAAGCCAGCGATTGGTTGGCCGCCCCACTTATCGCCCACTCCACCTTGGAGGCCACCAGAAATGGCCACAGCCCAGCCAGACCATGCCATGGCAGAGCATGAGGTCCTCTTCCTCCTGGGGCCTGAGCCCTGCGGCCGCAAAGCACCCACCGGTAAGTCGGTGGCTGCAAAATTACATCTTTAATGTATAGCTGAGGATGATACTTTCTAATTAGAAATCTTCCAAAGCAAAAACAAAAATGAGATGCGGGAAGAGAGTGGTTGCAAGCAAAGCTAGGAGCAAGCAGCATGGAAGTAATTATTAGTCTGGCTGTGACCTTTAACCAGCTTTTGCCCAAAACCCCAAGAAAGAGGATGTCTCTGCTGGGGCCAGCACTGATGAGCTGTGTGACCCAGAGGTGACAGCCATGGCAGGCCCTTGAATTAAGCCCCTAAAAGGAAGAAAATAAATCTCAGCATTAGAGATAAATATCCTGGTGGTTGCTTCAGTCCTCTGTAGTGTCAGCTGCCGCTATGAAGGTTCAAGCCCCCCCCCCCCCTTGCAGAATGGTAAATTGCACAGCTTCATTGGTTTTCATTGACTCAAATACATTTGGGTCTCTAGCTTGTTAAATCCTATGAGAGGCTGGGCCGGACCAAGAGGTTGCAAGACATGAATACTGGTGCCACCAGTGCCGTGAGTCCGTGTACTGACTAAGGTGCATGCTGGAGCATTAGTGTAACTAGATGCCACCATCATTGCATTCTTCCATTTCCCTTGTTCAGCACAGCTGTGCTGTGCAGTATGAACCCCTCCAGCTTGTGAGCGAACGATCACTCTCGAGCTGGGAATGACACTAGTAAAAGGGGGCGTGTGGTAAAAGACGGAGAGCAGGATGTGTACTAATAGACAAATGAAATCCTGATGTGGACCTGAAAACGCATTTCCTTTAAGTGGAGAGGCCAGAGCTTTTCTGGAATTCTTCTATGAGCAAAGCAGGTGCTCTGTCGCAGGGTGGTGATCAGTTCTGTATACCTGTTACCAGTCAGCAGTTTCCTGAGCAGATGCAAAAGAATCCATTAAACTAATTCCATATGTTCATATAGGCAAATAATAAATAGCCGTAGCTAGCGCAAGACCCTAAGGATCACAATCTAGTAGTCTCTGTAAGATTGGCCATCAGCTGGAACCGTACACTGACGTTTCCATAAACATGCAGTTTCTTGAGTGTCGTGCATGCAACCATCATTGTGGTGCTGGTGGTAGTCCTTTTGCGTGCCATTTCATTTGTGCGATGTGCAGTGGCTGCATGTGCAGCTTCCACAAGGAGATGCTGATTTATAGACACATGAATGGAGTTTGCATATTAAGCGGAAATCTGGTGGTAATTGTAGGGTGGCTTATATGGCCCTCTAGACAGGACTGGAACACCTGCCTTTCAGTGTAGCAACTGTTAGTCTTTATACCTGGGTTCTTTTGAGCATTTTAAACCAATGCCCATTTGGAAACTGTTAATAATGAAAAGCAAATTAAACGGTTCAGAAGACTTTAAGTAACAAAGCAGATAGTCCCCAGGATCCAAGGCGAATGATTTCCAAGGGTAGATATCCTGGTGACTCTGTGTATTTGCATTTCTCAGATTGCTCCCAATCATTTTTTACAGTTAAAATAAAACTGGATATTACTCTTATTTATCAGTTGTCAATAAAGCATGTTTTTAATTGACATTTTCAACAGAGTTGTATTTTCCTCATTGGTTTGTTTCAAGTCATACCACTAGAGGGCATCAGAACATTTTCAAGGAAAAGAGCCTCTTCAGAGGTACGCAGTTTCACTATGACCTAGTGGCCCGAATGCAGAAAGCTGGGATTGTGCTGTCTCTCCACTCCCCCTGCCTCAAACCACCACATATTAATGATCATAGACAACTCCAGTGATGTGCAAGAATATGTGTATGGAGACTGTGGCCTTCACAGCATGGTCATGGGCCTTTGTTTTATTTAGATTTCTTGGATGTCCCACAGACTTGAGCGTTTTACATTGCTTTTTGTGCAGCAGCGGCCCTTTTTGCATCCATGCTGTTACGCTTGTATGTCCAGTCACATATCAAAGGCAGCCAAAGTGAAGCATTTTTAGTTCCCATCAGTTTCCATAGGAGAGACGTAAGATGATGGTTGGTTTTTTGCATTGAAATCAAGAGACTATTGCATAAATTTGGCTGGATCGTGTCCTTCAGGATTAGATTTAAGCATGTGATTGGTCCTGCAAGGATAGAACTGTTGGAGAAGCGACAGCTTGCTTAGAGTCTAGTTCAGGGGTGTCAAACATAAGGCCCGGGGGCCAGAACTGGCCCGTCCAGGGTTATTATGCAGCCCGCAAGCAGCTGGTGCAAGGGAGGGAGTACTGGAGGGAGTGGGGGGGAGCCATTCCTTTGTGGCACTGCTGCGGCAGTGGAATAATCTCATCTGCAGCAGTCAAGCATTGTGGGAGCATCTGCCCAGCAGTGCACAGCTGCCTCTCCAGTCTACCTATGTGGGTTTTCCTTTGCACACACACACATACACCCCAGTCCCGTGGGGCCTTGCAGTGAGGATACACCAACTCGGAGCTTACCAGCTGTTGTCCTTTATACAGTTTCTATCTCCAGTACCTGGCATTACGCTTTGTGGCACGCATGGCCCGGCCCGACAAAGTCAGATCCAGCCCTCATAACAAATGAGTTTGACACCTCTGTTCTAGTTACTATAAATACTGCTGAAAGAGTAGTTTAGTCCACTTGTACCCTGGGAGGAGCTGTGGTGCCTTCTCTAGTGTTTAGGGTTTATTGAAACTTTCCTCTTGCAGCTCAACTGACCTCTTGTTTTTCTTTCTCTGCTGTGTGTTAGTATGCGTTATTTCTTGTACTCCCAAGGCCTTTCTGTTGCATTAATGGCCTACAGTCAGTGATTGTCTTTTTGCAAAATCCTGTTGTAGTAAATTCATTGAAAGCAAACTCCAAAGTGTGGATTGGGTTATTTCCTGAACTCTGCCAACATGAACAACACTAATGTGGGTAAATGAGTGGACCAAATGCAATCTAGCTTTGGTATGTGAGCTAGCTTTGGTGTAGTGGTTAAGTGCGCGGACTCTAATCTGGGAGAACCGGGTTTGATTCCCCACTCCTCCACTTGCACCTGCTGGATGACCTTGGGCAAGCCATAGTTCTGGCGTAGCTGTTCTTGAAATAGAGCAGTTTCTGTCAGAGCTCTCTCCGCCCCACCGACCTCACAGGGTGTCTGTTGTGGGGAGGGGAAGGGGAAGGAGTTTGTAAGCCCCTCTGAGACTCCCTTGGGTAGTGAAGGGCGGGGTATAAATCCAGTCTCCTCTTCCTCTTCCTATTCTCTATACTAGTGATGACAATCACTGGCATCTATCCTACCTTAGGAAGTTTCTCCTCCTAAGGAACTTTCTTTCAACTTCAGTGGAGGAAGAACCACTTGTGTCGGAGAAAGACTTCAAACTTTGCTCAGTGGAATAGTAGCAAAGAGTCTGGAAATTAAAGTGTTGGACTAGGAGCCGAGAGACCCAGGTTCAAATAAGGCTCCATGGAAGCTTGCTGGGTGACCTTGGGCCAGTTACAGTCTCAGCCTAACCTACCGGGTTTGGGTTTCTACTGGGGAGAAAGGAAGGGTGTAAATGAAGCAAATAAATAGATAAATATATTATTTATGATGGATGTCTGTAGACGAGGCATTCCATACAATGGCCGCTGCCATAGACAAAGCTTTGCTTTGTGTCTTCCTTAATATGAAGAAGAGAGAAGAGATTGGATTTGTACCCCACCCTTCACTACCCAAAGGAGTCTCAAAGCAGCTTACAATCTCCTTTCCCTTCCCCTCCCCACAACAGACACCCTGTGAGGTAGGTGGGGCAGAGAGAGCTCTTTACAGAACTGCCCTTGAGAGAACAACTCTGAAAGAACTTGTAGCTGACCCAAGGTCACGCCAGCAGCTGCATGTGGAGGAGTGGGGAATCAAACCTGGTTCTCCCAGATTAGAGTCCACACTCCTAACCATTACAGCAAACTGAAAAGAGCTCATGTTCATCTTCTCCCAATCCCTGGGGAATTGGGAGAGATGTGAGGTAGTGTTTGCTCAAACATCAGACTAGGAAATTGCACCAATGATTTACATCTCTTAAAAAGGCATCTTGAAATCAAAGTATCTCAAAGGAAATGTCATGTCCAAGAGGATGTCTGCATTTTTCAGCAACACCCAACTGACCTGCAGTGTGGAATAACTAGGAAAGTCAATTGCCTGCCCTATGCAGATTCTGCGTTTTGTCTCATTTACTCAGAGATACAGGATTAGTTATATCTGAAAACATGCAGAGCAGCTGCTGTGTTATTAAGGCAATATTTCCTTGATATAAAATGACCTATTAATTCCTCACTCAGGTTTAGGCTGTTATGTCTCTCTTGCATTTCCTTTTGTAGGTATTCAGATATACTTGCCATTTCTTTCAAAATGAATTCAGCCATGGGGTTTTGGGGCCATTGTTTGCAAAACAAGAATGTATGTACTGAATCAAGCTTACCGACAAGAACACAAAGAGAATTTAACTTGATTCACAGGATATTTTCTTGCCAAAGTAATGCTAATTGGCCACATTCCTTTCTTTCTTACACATTTGTCAAACTGGTGAATGAGTGCAGAATTCCTGTGTAACTCTAACCCCTTTCCCCTTTTTAACCTTCACGTATTTGACTTCACTTTACCACTCTGGTGGTTGTTGTTCAACTGAACTATGTGCCAGTGTTTTTAATCTTTGAAGTATTTAGATCTTTGGAATTATTTGGGGAAGCTTTCTTGACTGCTTTATCTCCCATTTCATTTCCTTTAATACCCGCACAAGCTGAGATCTATACAAAAATGTCATTGTTGCTGTGACATATTACCATATTAGAGACATCAATAATTTCCAAAGCCAGACCCTCACTGGTGATTGAAATTTCCAGGATGATACCAATGGCACTTAAAAGATCTGGGGAAGTGACAGATTGTAAAGGTTGCACTTTAGCAATCTAATTCAGAGCCATCAGAACGTCAAATAACTCAGCGGTATAACCTGATAAGTAATCTAACAGCCCGGCTGCCTTAACAGAAATTTACACATATGGGTAGTTGAATCCTTCCAAATCTGGAGGGGGGTGGGGACCAACAATAGATCCACACGTGCATGTTTATCCTTGGAAGTTGGGCAGCATCCAGGTTTGACTCACTTGTCTGAATGGTCTACACCTGCAGCAGAATGAGGTGGAAGTGAAGTTTGATTGCCATCTCTAGCATAGGAAATTCCTGGAGATTGGGAAGAAGGGGAAGAGGAAGAGGAAGAGATTGGATTTATACTCCACCCTTCACTCGGAGTCTCAGAGCAGCTTATGAACTCCTTTCCCTTCCCCTCCCCACATCAGACACCCTGTGAGGTGGGTGGGGCTGAGAGAGCTCTTTTGAGGACTGCTCTGGAGAGAACAGCTCTGAGAGAACTTGTGACTGACCCAAGGTCACACCAGCAACTGCATGTGGAGGAGGGGGGGGGATCAAACCCAGTTCTCCCAGACTGGAGTCTGCAGTCCTAACCGCTATACCAAACTGGGGGTGGGGGACCTGGGCAGGGCAGTATTTGGGAAGGACGGAATTCAGTGGGGTGCATGTTTAGTCACATTCAGAATATTCCACTGAAGCAGCTGATAACGGTCTTGTATCATTCCGTTCCCCACCCCTGTCAAACTGAAGTTTTAAATATTGAACCAGAGGCAGTGTGTTCCTAAATGGCAGTGCCAGGAGGCAACATTAGGGGAAGGCCTCGGCCTCTCTGCACTGTTTGTTGCTTCCTCCAGCAACTAGTTGGACACTGCGTGAAACAGGTTGGGGGACTAGAAGGAACATTGGTTGGATCCAGCAGGGGTCTTATTTTCAGGGAACTTATTTGCTATATCGGTTAAACCGACTGTGCTTAGATGGTATTGTTTTTTAATGACTTCTTGTTTACTATCTCAAGATCCAGGTGTATCGGCATATATATTTGTGACTTTTCGAGACAGAAGCACGTGCGATATGGCCAGTTAGCTTGGCTGCTGTAGCGATGGGAGCCAACTATACTGTGGTAAGAACTCTCTGGAAAACTGGACAGCAGGAAGAATGACTAGGATTGTCCCAAGATCTATATTTAGACTGGGAGGATTTGAGCAATCAGGCTTCAGAGTCAGGAGCTTTAGAAACTTTATCATGACCCAGCCCAGGTTCTACCAGCAGAAAAGGAAATGCCTACCCATGCCTTGCTGATTATGACTTAGAATGCACTGGCTGCCAACAGAGTACCGAATCAAGGTCATGGTAAAGGTAAAGGTTCCCTTGCTCGAAAGATAGTCGAATCCGACTCTAGGGTCGCGGTGCTCATCTCCGTTTCAAAGCCGAAGAGCCAGCGCTGTCCAAAGACGTTTCCGTGGTCATGTGGCCGGCATGACTGAACACCAAGGCGCACGGAACGCTGTTACCTTCCCACCGAAGTGGTACCTATTTATCTACTTGCAATTTCTTGCTTTCGAACTGCTAGGTTGGCAGGAACTGGAACTAGAGACGGGACCTCACTCCATCATGCGGCACCCGGGTCTCGAACTGCTGAACTACTGACATTCCACAGCCTGCAGTTCAGCGTCTTAACCACTTGAGCCACTGCAGCTCCTCAAGGTCATGGCACTGGCCTTCAAAGCCCTATGCAGCCAAAGACCAACATACCTATGGGTCCGCCCCTCCCCATAGGTGCCTCAGTTGAAATGAAGGCCCTGCGGGATTTATTACAATTCCGCTCGGGGCCTGTAAGACGGAGCTGTCAGGCTCTTGGTTGAGGCGGTGGTCGTCTAACCATTTTGGCCTCCTGTTCCTCCCACTGCAGCTCATCGCACTAGTTACAATTCGCCCTGCTCTCGGTGACCAACAGAGCGCCACTGCAGGAGGCACTACAAATCTGCCCTGATTAGTCGCCATCTGTTTTGGTTGGATTGAAACTTGATTTTAAATTTTTATCTTTTAACGTTAAATTTGTTTAATTGGTTTGTTTAAATCCCAGGGTTTTATTGTCATTATGTTGCTGGCTGAAATGTTGTGACCCGCCCTGACCCTGCTTGTGGGGGAGAGCGGGATATAAGC
>NW_015172020.1:204525-204802 GCF_001447785.1 Gekko japonicus | reverse complement strand
TTCCTATGTGTGGGCAAATATTAAGGACAGCCATGTTTGTCTGTTATAGCCAAAACAACATGGAAACTTCGGGTACCACAAAGACTGACACGTGTATGATAACAGATGTTTTCATGGACTGAAGCCCATGTCATCAAAAGCCTCTGGACCCCTTTGGAGGCTGGTGCCATCTGATGCCATAGAGATGGGCACAGGAAGTATCTGCAGCCTATGCACGTAGTGGGCAGTGGGATTGCCTCCTGCCTGCACTCAACATAACCTGTGGAAGAGCATGTAC
>NW_015172020.1:188210-201574 GCF_001447785.1 Gekko japonicus | reverse complement strand
CTGCTGCTGCTGCTGCTGCTGCTGTCGTATTAACTGGGGGGTTGCCTAGACGAGGCTCTGAAGAGGACCTGCCTTCTGTGGCCCAGGGACATGGGTGCCTCTGGCCCCCTGCTGGGCTCTGCCAGAAGTCCACACAATGGACAGAACTGCTTAGGAGCCACATGTCTATGCAGGCCAAGAGCACTGCATGGAGACCGATGGGCCCAGGGGCACAACAATCCCGCTCTCACAATACATACAAATCTGGGCATCATTAAACCTCATCCAGTTGGGCACTGGGAAAGTAATGGGGCTATCCTAACACATGAAGCGATTGGGTGGAGGGGGAATGGTTCTTGAGAGAGGAGTGAACTTTCCCTGGCACCTGAAGCGGAAACTCTAAGCCACCTTATGATTTTGACTCCTCTACCTAGCGAGGACTTTAAAGAATGGCTGGATCTAATCAAATTTCATCCTACTGGAGACCTATCCATTATAACAGGAGAAGAAAGGGGGGCGAGTGAGTCACTCTAAAGCATCCACTCACTTTGTTTTTCAGAAGAAATTTGTTCCTGCAGATCAGGATCTCTCGCAGCCACTTGAGGATTTCTGTGCTGCTGAGAATCTGGTTGGTTGTGAGCCTCTTGCAAATGCAGAACAGCATCTGTGAACTGCAGGAACACAAGATCAGAACGGATGGTCAGCGTCCCATTAGTCAAGCATCTCCCAGAACGTCATATTACAGTACACCTTGAACAGAGAGTGAACTTCAAAGCAAGGGTGGGCAGATGCACAAATGCTCCAGTCCCACGGGGGATCACCCCTGTCTAATATGCTCAGGATCCCTTTGAAGCAGAGGGCTTTGGGCACAACCAATAATGAAATGCTGCTTTAGGTAACTATGCTGGTTTTAATGCAACTGCAGTTACGATTTTTAAAGTCTACTGTATTGTGCTTTGTTTTTCTGAAATATTTTATTATTATATGACTAATCAATAACTTACCAAACTTTGTGATACATATGTCACTATACATTCTCTTAGCATCAATAAAGCTATTCCGAGAAGCCATTTTTCAAATCAGTATTTCCTGGTATCTGGGAGAACCGGGTTTGATTCCCCACTCCTCCAGTTGCAGCTGCTGGATGACCTTGGGCAAGCAGTAGTTCTGACAAAAACTGTCCTTGAAAGGACAGTTCTCGAAAGAGCTCTCTCAGCCCCACCTACCTCACAGGGGGTCTGTTGTGGGGAGGGGAAGGGAAAGGAGTTTGTAAGTCGCTCTGAGACTCCCGAGTGAAGGGCGGGGCATAAATCCAATTTCTTCTTCTTCTTTTTCTTCTTCTTCTTCTTAAGCCACCCTCAGATACTGATGCATGGAGATGCAGACTGGATGTGATTTTAGAACAACTATTCTAGTAGGCACTACTGATCCTTTTTATTTATTATTATTATTATATTTATTATATTATATTTCTATTATATCATTATATTTACTATATTATTATTACGAACAACTGATAACCATATTGGATGTTTGTGAAGCCAACTGGGGAAGTTTGGTAGCTCCATCATAGGTAAGACAGACTTGGCTAGCCACAAACCAGATGTTGGGGGGGGCAACTAACAATGCAGCCCCTCCTTAAAAAAAAAAATCCTATCCACCAGCTAGCACATGTTTTGGAGGCAGTTTAGAGAAGGAATGGCGAACGACCTTGCTCCATTCCTTCCAAATACTATGAATTATGACATATTTTCACCGGTTGAACTCCAGCCAGCCAGGCAAGCCGGCTCCGTCGCGCTCGCTCCCGCCCGCCCGTCAGCAGCTCCTCCTCAGCCCCTCTGCCACGCCTTCTGCCATTGGGTGGCTGCGCCCGTGCTCGCTAGGTGGTGCTGGGCGCTGGAGGGCCGGCGGGTTGGACTTGGAGCGCCTCCTCGTCCCGGGCCGCACTTTGCAGTGAGGCGGCGGAGTTCGGGGAACCGCAGTGACCACCATGAGTCGGGGAGTCCCACCGCCGGTTTTTCTGGGACCCGAGGCAGTGGAGGAGCATTTTCCCCTCCGCCAGCCTGCTCGTCCCCGCCTTGGAAGCCGCCTTGGCGGACTTCTCCAGAGGCCCCGAGGGAGGCGTTGTGCAGCCGGTGTTCACCGTGGTCCCCATCCAGAAGTACAGCAAGTGAGAGCCGGGGTGGGGGCGGCGAGGAAAGGGTGGGCAGCCTCGTCCCGAGGGGTTTTTTTTTAATGCGGCTGGGCAGGGTTGCCAACTTCTTCCACTGGCCTCGGCTCCTGTGCATTTTTAAAGAAAATCTGCAGAGATTTTCTTGCTGACTTCTGACCTGGTGCAACCACGCTCCCCAAAATAAAGACTAGACAGATTTTGTTAGTTGGCACACCTGTTTTTTGGAGGGCTCCTCCTCCTCCTCTCTCTCCGCTTCCCTACGTATTATTATTTTTTGGGAAGGCTCCTGTGCCTTGGAAGGTCATGACTGACCGGCAGGAATTCAGGAGAGCCGTTTCTTCACATCTCACCGCTTGGGTTCCTGCAGCTGTTAAAGGAGCAGGCACCTTGCTAGGAAAAGCTGTTGGTGGTTTCTCCATACTCCACTCATGGGTTACCCTTTGCTGATAAGAACTGGGGCATATCTGTTTAGTGGTTCACAGCTCTTTTTTTAAAGGGTGATGTCAGGGGGTGTGGCCTTATGACACACTTCCGGTGATGTCAGGGGGTGTGGCATATGCTAATGAGTTATGCTAATGAGTTCCCCTAGCTCTTTTTCTACGAAACGACCCCTGCACAGGAGAGTAGGTTCCACCCCCACCCACCCCCGTTCACATAGACTGTACGTACATAGAGCTGGATCCGACTGTGTGTGAGGCTAAAGGAAAATGTGTTAGCACAGTTCTGCTTGCACCGGCAGTAGCGCAACCAGCAGAAAAACACATAGCACTTTAACAGTGGCTTGGATCCTGTACCTTTACTCTGCTCATGCTTCTTTCCAGGTGTTGCGGAGGCAATCCTTTGCTGCAGAGCTCTCTTCCTCTTGCAACAGGCCCTTCTGCTTGCCCAGTTCCAATGTTTCAAAATGCGCTCCAATTGCCTAGCGCAAGCAGAAGCGAGCTTTGGAGGAGAGGACTGCCTTGGAAGCACCTGGGGAGAAGCGTGGGCAGAGCAAAGGTCCAAACTGTTGTTTTGAACAGAATCACTTTGTGCGTACAGAGCAATGGCATGTGCAGCAGATGATTCACATCATTTCCGTGGCTTTGCTTTTGAAAGTGCATCCAAAGAAATGCCTCATGCTACATCCTGTGCATGCAGAAAAGATGGCGGGATACTATTGCTTCCCTTTATTGCAGGCTGTTATGTACGTGGACCGCCTCCAGGGGTCCGCAGACAGGCCAGAGCTTGGATCCGAAAACAAAGGAAACTTCAGATCCTGGATTCCCCAATCCCAACCAATAGCCACCCTGGCGGGACATTTAAACCCTCCAATGGGAGTGGGGGGGTTGCTGGTGGACATGTATATAGTTGGCCCTGTTGGCCGTTAGTTTTAGTCTTTGTCTATGTGAAGTACAATAAACTTGTGCTACAGCATGTCGTTGTCCGAGTCCTCCATGCGGCGAACCCAGTACTTTTCACAGGCGGACAGCGAGGAGTGATTTTAGTACTGCCACTTGTGCAAGAACGCTTGCACACGTGGAAATTTTCCATGGGATCCAGCCCTTTATACGATGCTTTAGTTGTAATAAGGTTAACAGATGCTAGAGGTATATTGGACATCCGCTAGATACGCCACAAGAGGAGTGCATGCACCTAACACACTGCGTCTGCGCCTCTTGTTGCATGCACATTGAATATCCAATATAATTCCAACATCTGTTAACCTTGCTAGAATGTCAGCTTTCTGTGTGCACTCCCTCATTCCTAACAAAATCATTATAGATATACATATAGGCAATGCTGTAAAATTCCAAGTCACAATGCCCGAACGACTTCGTGCTTTATTTTTCAGAGGCTATCTGTTAAAACTAAAGTACGTTAAGAGTTTTTCACTGTCTATAAAGGCAACACATAAAAAGTCCTTATTACAGAATGCTTTATTAACATCAGCAGACAGTCTTACAGTGTGATCTATGGTTGATCGATTTGCCTGAAAGCCACTTTAATATGGAGAAAGAAGATTGTTCTTCTCCAGAAAGAATGACAACCGACAATAAATCATCTCCGCCATCATCTCGCAAAGCGATGGAGTTGGGGGCCCAACAGATCGTAAGAACCTAAATCAGAATATGATCCTATTTTCTTTTTGGAATTGAAAAAGGAAGGGAAAAAAGATCTTTCAACCGTTCTTGAGACAAAACGGCAAATATAATTATTGTGCTAGAGCTGGGTCAAAACAACTTCCAGTTTTTCACAAACGGTTTTGGAAAACACCATCGCTTTCTCAACAATTCTCTGGCACTCAAAAAACATTTGCATATTCATACATGTTGCCCTCACTCGCCCTTGTTCTCAATTGTCTTCACTCGGGCGTGCTGACATCACAACGTTGTCAATAGTAACATGGAGTGGTTTTTTTTTTTGGTAAACAAATTTTTATTATTTTCTTAGGAACATAACATATAAAATTAAATCATTCAGTCCATTGAACAGAAGAAAAAAACACACCCAGCCGGGGGGGGGGGGATGGCACTGAAGATACAAGAACCATGTGACACACTGGTGCCAACTGTATTAAAAAGGGGTATTCACAAAAGAGCATTTGGGTGCGGGAGAACAATTTGTAACCCACCCCAACTGCTAGTTTCTGCCTGGAAAATGGAACTGGAGAATATTTGACGTAGTTCTAATTATTTATAATGTACTGGATCTGATTTTAAAAAATCCTTAGTGACATTCAGAATATGCTCACTCTGGATCCCTGAATTTTTAGGAGCTCTCAGTTGGATTTAGGGACACTTTCCCCTTCCGCTGCTCTCCAGATCATGTGACAACTGCTTTTCCTTGGATAAATCCTAGGAAAATAGCTGAGAACAGCTGGGATAATTCTCTTGCTTGACATGTGTACAGATAGAGGACATTGTCATCACAAAAAGCAGTCCATTCCCAGTTCTTTTGTTGAAGTTCTATAATCAGCCATATATTTTGTCATTGTTTTAAAGTGGGGTTTTTAAAAAATCCTTTCTGGATTTATCACACTAAAAAGGCTTTATTGAGGTTTTGATTTTCTCTTATCTTAATGCAATAAAGCCACTTAGCATTGCCTTATCAAGTGCAACTAATTAACAACAACAAAAAATATATTGTTTGCCATAATCATTCTATGATCAGCCGTATGAATGCTGAATTGGCTTTTCCAAGTCTCATTCAATACACTCCCTTTAAGTACCATATAGATTTTCTTATTTCAATAGCATGGGGCTGTTATACAAGTTAATAATGCATAAGCGTTTGACTGGAAAATTACCTCTTCCTGAAGACCCATCAAACCTGTCCATCGACATTTTATAGAAATTAAAAAAGTAAGAAATGCTTCTCAGCTAAATGGCAAGATGGCTGGAATCTTCCCTTGTAGGCCATGAGACGACAAAAGAACTAACCAGAGAAATCTTTTTCTGCTTTATGAGGTCTAGAAACTTGCATTGCTTTCACACACACTGAATAATGCACCTTCAGTCCACTTTCAATGTATGTTAGCTATTGTTTGCAAGTGGATTTTGCCATTTCGCACAGTCAAATCCCATTGCAAAGTACATTAAAAAGGTAAAGGTTCCCTTGCTCGAAAGCCAGTTGAGTCCGACTCTAGGGTTGCGGTGCTCATCTCCGTTTCAAAGCCGAAGAGCCAGCGCTGTCCGAAGACGTTTCCGTGGTCATGTGGCCGGCATGACTAAACACAAAGGCGCACGGAACGCTGTTACCTTCCCACCGAAGTGGTACCTATTTATCTACTTGCAATTTCTTGCTTTCGAACTGCTAGGTTGGCAGGAGCTGGAACTAGAGACGGGAGCTCACTCCGTCATGCGGCAACCCAGGTCTTGAACTGCTGAACTACTGACCTTCCACAGCCTGCAGTTCAGCGTCTTAACCACTTGAGCCACCGCAGCAAAGTACATTAGAAGTGGATTAAAAGTGCATTATTCAGCACATGCGAAAGCACTGTTAAAGTCTCCTTTTTTCAAAAGGGACCTGTGACTAGGCAGGCTGGGACCCCCGTTCCCTGCCACAGCTCGACAGGATGTGATGCCTTCAGTTTAACCATAGAGTTTGGGGTGAATCCTAGAAGGCTGCTTTGACATGATGACATCATTTCCAGTTTTGTGACAGAAGTGAAGTTGCATGTTGGCACAATGCCGAATCCCTTATCACCAATCCAGGGCCGGCCCCAGCTTATTTTGCACCCTAGGCGAGGATCCCTTATGGCGCCCCCCCACACACACACCCACCAATTTAAAAAAATAAATGCATTTTAGGAAGAATGAAAAACACAAATAATCAAGAAACTCCCAGAGTATGGGACCGGGTTTGGTTTGGCGCCCCTAGGCGACTGCCTAGTTCGCCTAGTGAGTGAGCCGGCCCTGCACCACTCCCTGATTTCTCTTACCTGAGTTCCAGCTAGGGCTAGCAAGCCTTCCTGAGACCTTCAGGATTTGCTATGCTCTTGAATCCTGCTGAGTGCTCCGTCCCACTGTGACAGTGTCACCTTCTGAAAGAATGGCATTCTTGGCACCGATTCCACAGACTGATGGCAGTGGCATAAACTAACGCCGTCTCTACTTAAAACCGAAGTACAGCGATTGCCACTTTTAAAAGCAGACCACACACCATATGTCACCTGTGTCAGTTTTGAAAGCGCAGTAAAATAGAGCTATAGTCAAAAAGACCACTGTCAATTAAGCAGAGAATGGCTTTGTCACGAAGGGCTCACGTACGTTGCTTCCTCAAGCTCATCCAGAAGTTGAAATGTTCCATTCTTCCCTGCAGCTCCTTTGACAAGGCTGTATTGTGCACCCTGGTCCCCTTTCCCCTCCCAGGGCTCTTGTACCTGTCGGATGCATTGTTTTTAATTGTTCAATTAAGGATGTAGCCAAGCTGGAGCCACCTGGGTTTGCGGTTTCCCCAACTTCCCAGTTTGGTATAGCGGTTAGGAGCACAGACTCTAACCTGGGAGAACTGGGTTCGAGTCCCCACTCCTCCACATGCAGCTGCTGGTGTGACCTTGGGTCAGTTATAAATTCTTTCAGAGCTGTTCTCTCAAGGGCAGTTCTCGAGAGAGCGCTCTCAGCACCACCTACCTCACAGGGTGTCTGTTGTGGGGAGGGGAAAGGAAAGGAGATTGTGAGCCGCTCTGAGACTCCTTCAGGTAGTGAAGGGCGGGGTATAAACCCAATCTCTTCTTCTCTCTTCGATTAAACATGTTTAAAAAGCTAGCTTTTAGAAATCTGTGTGACACTTTTATCCTGCCCTTAGTCCAAGGATCTCAGGACAGCTGCTCCCCTCCTCTATCCTGTTTTTCCACATAAGCGAGGGAGAGGGGGGGGGGAGAGAGAGAGAGAGAGAGAGAGAGAGAGAGAGAGAGAGAGAGAGAGAGAGAGATTGGTCCAAGGTCAACCAGTGTCCTTCATAACTGAGTGGGAATTTGAACCAAAGATCTCCCACATAGTCTAACCACTACACAACAAAGACTTTAATTTGAGTTTTGACAGTTAGCATTGCCAGCACTGAGTTTTGAAATGTATGGAACTTGGGAGTGGAGATCGTGGAGGGGAAGGACCCCAGTAGGGTATAATGTCACCCTCCAAAGCAGCCGTTTTCTCCCGGGGAACTGATCTCTGTCACCTGAGGATAAGTTGAAATTCTGGGAGATTGCCACCTGGAGGTTGGCAACCCTACAGAATCTGCTTTTCTCTTCCCCGAAGGAGTCTCAGAGCGGCTTACAATCACCTTCCCTTTCTCTCCCCACAACAGACATCCTGTGAGGTAGGTGGGGCTGAGAGAGCTCGGAGAGACTTGTCACTGGCCCAAGGTCACCCAGCAGGCTGCATGTGGAGGAGTGGGGAATCAAACCCAGATATCCCGATTAGAGTCCCCAGCAGGCTTCATGTGGAGGAGTGGGGAATCAAACCCCGTTCTCCAGATTAGAGTCCGCAGTTCTTAACCACTACACCTTATTTAAGAATGAGGATATATCTAGTTATTATTATTTTTTTTTAATGGTGGTTGCTGCCCGGGACAGACAGTATTGGAAAAAGAGGCAGTTTTCAGCTGAGGCAGTTTTCAGCTGTAGACCTTTCCAGAGGTTTCTGGAAGCTGTAGGAACCAGGCACCACAGTGGGCCATCCCCTCATGGACTGGAGATAGAGAGGACTGGTTCATCAGGCACACCACAGGGCTCATTTGCCCCTCCCCTTTATCAACAAACCCCGCCTACAGGATTTGGATTTCTCACTATCACACATGCTGGAAAATTCCCTTTTTAGATAATCTGTGACTATGGCTGGATACTTCAAAGGAGGTAAGAGGTGACAACAGTGTTATTTATTTAGGATATATTTTCCTTATAACTTCAGAAAAAAGAATGGTTTTATTTAATTTTTATATTTCTGATACTAACCATTCATCGCTACTAAAATATAAGCAAATACTTGCTACGAAGTTTATGTTTCAAGGAAATCACTGATCTTCCATTCAGAAGAGCCTGTTTGGTGTAGCGGTTAGGAGCACAGACTCTAATCTGGGAGAACCGGGTTTGATTCCCCACTCCTTCACATGCAGCTGCTGGTGTGACCTTGGGTCAGTCACAAGTTCTTTCAGAGCTGTTCTCTCAAGGGCAGTTCTTGGGAGAGCTCTCTCAGCCCCACCTACCTCACAGGGTGTCTGTTGTGGGGAAGGGAAGGGAAAGGAGACTGTAAGTCACTTTGAGACTCCTTCAGGTCTTGAAGGCCAGGGTATAAATCCAATCCCCTCCCCCTCCTCCTCCTCCTTCTTCCTCTTCTTATTCTGTGTTCCTGCCTGGAAATATGGCAACCCCATCTAGGAAGGGAAGTTGCTTACATCCCTGTTTTTAATGCACTTTTCTCTTTGGAGTGGCTCATACTGTAATGTGTGCTGCTTTATCTATCACAATTATCAATCACATCAGATGTTCTTTTTGTTTCATTACTGAGTGGCTTATGATTGTATTTTCAACATTTATTTTTTTAATTCATTGGTACCCCCCTCTCTCCCCAGTGGGGACCCAAAGTGGCTTATGTTATTCTCCTCTTCTCGGTTTTATTCCAAAGTGGCTTATGTTATTCTCCTCTTCTCGGTTTTATTCTGTTTTATTCTCACAACAACCTGTGAGGAAGGTTAGGCTGAGAAAGTGTGACTGGCCCAAGGTCACCCAACAAGCTTCCACGTCCTGAGTGGGGATCCAAACCCGGATCTCACTGATACTAGTCTGGCACTCTTAACCACTAGAGGGAACACTGGACATGACCTCCCTTCTGTGGTCAGCCTGGTTTCAGCCTGCTGTTACCCTGGGTTATTTGGATGCTGCTGTTTTGCCCGGGACTTAAATTGAACACTGAGAGAATCCGGAGTGGCTGGGAAATGCAGAAAGGACCCTCTAAGTTCAGTGTTTCCTCTAAACTGAGTTAGCGTGAGCTAGCTCACAGTTTTTTTAACCTTCAGCTCACACGTTTTTGTCTTAGCTCAGGAAGGGATGGCTCCTGAGCAAACTAATTTATGCAGGAGACAAATCATTCGCTCACAACTTTAATGCCGGTAGCTCACAGAGTAGAATTTTTGCTCACAGGACTCCACAGCTGAGAGGGAGCATTGCTGGTGGTCCCCGAGATCCTTCCTCGTGCCACTCCCCGACTCTTCTTCTCCTGAACCGGCTCTGCCGACAAGCTACCTCCACCCTAGCTATCTGGGCCTTCTCTGATAGGCCTGCCAAGTCCCCCGGAGGGCGGGGAAACCCTCGCCCCAGAGGCCCGTTCCTCGCTGCTGCCGGATCGGGCCCCGGGAGGAACTCCACCCCGACATGCACGTCACCAGGAAGTGACGCGACCACGCCGGACACGCTGGGGGCAGGGCCACGGTCATCTGAGGGAAAACTCTATGGTTTTCCCTTGGATGGTTGTGGCCCCGCCCCCCAGCGTGCCCAGTGTCATCACGTCACTTTTTGGTGACGTGGATGCGGCGTGCGCGCACGCTCCGGGATCGACCCAGGAGTCCCCTGCTCCGGAACAAAGTAAGACTTGGCAACCCTATTCTCTGAAGTCTCTTGGGACAAGGGGTTATGTAGAAGCCAGGTATGTTGCATTCATTCTAGAGCCTTGCTGGGCATTTCCCATTAGCTGCTGGTGCCGCCAGATGCTCCCCGGACAGTTCCAAAGTTCCAAAGTTCCAAAGATGATGCTCTAAAGCGTCCTATCATCCCAGTGGAGAAACTGAATGATCAATGAGATTGAAACTGGGGTGACTTTTCAGAACGAGCCATATACTGTGGGTTGCTTTGTGAGACCATTATGTTTTTATGGCTCCCTCTGAAGCTCTTTGAAAGAGGCGCAAACCTCAGGCCACGGCATCTGACAAGTTTTAATGTTTTGCATCAATTCTCCATCGTTATACTTTTGAAAAATAAAAAAGTTCCATTTTGAAGGAACCCATAAAGGTCAGGATGTAAAGAAGATACATTTCCCAAATGAGGAAGAAAGGTCAACGTGGCAGTGGGGTTTTTTTTTTTTTGAAAGCGCACTGAGCCCACCATGAGTATGCACAGATGCCTGTTCAGCATACAGCGAGAGATGCCTTGCAAAAAAGAGCACGTGTTGGTGCAAAGACATTGTGCTCCCTTCACTCTTTGCTCTGCAAAAAAAGTTTCTTTTTTAAAAAAATGTAAGACCAACAAAGTTTAACTTTGGGCACAAGCCCCTGTGAGCATGCAACAAAGTTTAATTCTGGGTATAAGCCCCTGTGTGCATGCACATGAAAGCCCACACCCAGAATCAAACCCTGGTTGTCTTTTTTTTAAAAATATATTTTTTTTAAGTTTAAAATTCACATACATACGTGGGGGGAGGAATAAAGGATGCAGCACCCAAAATTGCTTTATAAGAAAAAAGTGACAATGTAGAATTAGTAACACTATAAGAAGAGTTTGCTGGGTCAGGTCCAGCACAGTGCCCACAGTGCAGGGGGAAGAGAGAGAGAACAAATATTTGAGAACACTTCCTCATCTCCTATTTTGGAAATAATATGACTATTCGATTATGTAACTGCATTCGTGGCTGACACACACACACATTTCTCACTTTTCTTCGCAGGAAGAGGCATGTGTTTTCTTTAAAAATCTGGATAATTCCATTAGGCAAAGCCGTTACTAGTTCCGTACTTTTATACTTCTGTATCTTTATATTCCCTGGGCCATTTCTGGCATTTCCACACATCTGAGAATCAGGTCTTGCTACAATCTTTCTTTCTACAGAAAAGGAGCGGTGGCGCAGGCAGTAAATGCCTGCAAGTAATCTATCTCTGAACAGCTGTTAACAGCTGTTCGAGTCCCACCACGGCCAGAGTGAGCTCCCGGCCCTCGTCCTAGCTCCCGCCCACCCAGCGGCTCGAAAGCCCTTAAAGTGGCAATTAGACAAATGGGTACCCACTCCATAGGAGTGGGGGCGCATCCTCCCTCCAATACGGGAGAGCAGCAGCGGCGGCGAGCAATGAGCGAGCCGGCAGAAAAAGAACATGGTGACGGATTGGCGGCAAAAATGGCAGGTAACTCGTGGAGGCGTGGTCCGGGCGGCGTGGAGGCGTGGTGACGTAAGCGCGGTTGGAGCCTGCGGGACAGAGACCAGTGCGACTCATTGCACAGCCGCACGCCATGGAGGGCCATCCCAGGGGAGCCGAGCCGAAGAGAACATACCTCCACCGGAAAAAAGACACTACCGCTTGGTTCCAGCAAGACCCGCCTCAGAAAGAAAAAAGATCTACGCTGCTTAAGGTGCCTGGTAAGGCATACATCTCCCCTGAATATATGTGGCCCTAGTTAGATGATTAAATATATGTGTAAACCACTCCGAGCCTTCGGGAAGGAGCGGTATAGAAATGTGATGAAATAAAATAATAAATAAAAGAAATTGTGATCTCACACGCATTCATAGCTCTCCACTTTCCCGGCTGAGTGGAGAGTTTGCTGCCTACTGACACATTGTTGGAATGGAGCAAAGCCTTTTATGCACAAGTGTTTCCCCTCATATTCACCATGCATGTTCATTGGGTTTTCTTTTCCATTCTGCATTGATTTCCCCCCCCTCCAGCGCTCAGTTTGCATGCCGGTCACTGTTTCTTCGGGTTTCCTGAGAGTACTTTTGCACTGATTTTTTCCCCTTGCTTTGCTTTCTGAGCCAAAGTTAATTCAAAAGCATATATATTTCCTCAGATTTTCACCCCCACTCCTTTGCTGGCCCTAGAAAGTCAGTCCCCCGCCCATATCAAGGTCATTCTGCCCACTCTGTACCTTCCACATTAATTGGTGAGCAAGCTCTATTGATTACTTTTCCTCAGTTTGGTGTAGTGGTTAAGTGCGCGGACTCTAATCTGGGAGAACCTCCACTTGCACCTGGCTGGATGACCTTGGGCAAGCCGTAGTTCTGATAAGAGCTGTCCTTGAAAAAGAGCAGTTTCTGTCAAGATCTCTCTCAGCCCCACCTACCGCACAGGGTGTCTGTTGTGGGGAGGGGAAGGGAAAGGAGTTTGTAAGCCGCTCTGGGACACCTTTGGGTAGTGAAGGGCGGGGTATAAATCCAATCTCTTCTTGTTGTTGTTCCATACACCCTGTTCCTGATCCAAATCAGCCTTCCATATATCTGGGAATTAAGTTCCAAGCATGGAACTTCCAGTACACATCTTGTCAACTGGACTCGTGGTCCATTGAGAAGGGCTGACACGAGGGCTTCAGTGGTAGAGCACCTGCTTTGCCTACCAAAGATTTCCAGTTCCGTCTCTGGCATCTGATCTGAAAAAACCTTGGAGAGCCGTTACCATTCAAAGTAGGCAGCACTGAGCTTGACTGACCAAGGGTCTGACTCGGTATAAGCCAGTTTCATATGTGTATGTTTGTTGTTGTTGTTTTTGCCTTCAAATTGCAGCCAATTTATGGCGATCCCATAGGGTGTTCAAGGCAAGAGACGCTCAGAGGAGGTTTGCCATTGCCTGCCTCCACATCATGATGCTGGTATTCCTTGGAGGTCTCCCATCCAAATGCTAACCAGGACTGACTTCCAGTTTATGGCGAGATGCAGGCGGACACATCTCCCGGACGCCCCGGGGATGTAAACTGCACACCAGCGTGTGGGAGGGGGTCGGACGGGTCGTTACCCCCTGGAGCATTGGTAAAAGGCTCCCA
>NW_015172020.1:168249-187833 GCF_001447785.1 Gekko japonicus | reverse complement strand
TCAACAATTGGGTAGAGTCTGGCTGAACAGCAGATGCAGTTGACTCAATCCTTGAAAGCAAGAGAGCAAATGGGAGAGAAGGTGAAGGAAATGGACGTCACTACTAAAAAGGTTAAGAAAAAGGCGCAAAAGCTGGAAATGAAGCAAGCTACGGAAGAGTCAAAGCTTTTACAACTACAAATGGATAAAGCAAACTTGGTCCTGCGGTTCCAAGGGGTCCCGGAGAATAAAGGAGAGAATCTGCAGCAACAGCTGAGTGAAGCATTAGCCCCAATGACAGATTTAACAGCGGAATACCTTTGCAGCGAGATGGATGTGATCTACAGGTCCTATTCATCGTACATCAAGAAAAATAATCTGCCTGGGGAGATAGTGGTCAGATTCTCGAAGAGACATGTGAGAGATATTATTTTGAAAGCAACTTCGGGAACACCCTTGAAAATTGGGGACAACAACATTAGGATCTTAAAAGATATTCCATTTGACATAAGACAGAAGAGAAAGAATTATAAAGAACTGATCCTTTTCTTACAAACAAATGGCATTAATTACAGGTGGTTAACCCCAGAAGGCATCACTTTCAAGCTCAATGATAAAAAAGAAAAGATTGACTCTGTTTTTAAAGCACGCGAATTTCTGCGGACACAACTCAGGGAACCAGAAGAGGGGAAAGGGGAGGAAGAAGAAAGCAAATCAGATGGCGAGTTGGGCTCGGGGTCTTCGGATGAGGACTCCCCCTCCGAAAAGGGGACGGCCGCCCCCAAAAGCCCATATAAACTGAGGATTAGAAAAGATAAGAATAAATAAGGGCTGAAGGACTCTGATTTGTGCCTGGAAAAAATGTTGAAATAATTTGGGGAAGCTCTGGGAATTTCTCTAAACAGTTAAAGGGATGGTTAAACGGCAATTAATTTAGCATAACCAACTAAGTTGATTGTATTTTTAGTAGCTTTATTTTTAAAAATAGCATGGTGTTAAGCTGACGTATGATCTCCTACTCTTGGGTTTTTAGTTAATTGTAGGTCTTTTTTCTTTCTCCCTCTAGATGTAGTTCCCTTCCCCATATTTTCTGTTGTAGTTTTGTAGTCTTTAAAAAACCCCAATAAAAACCTCCCCCCAGGGGGATGCAAAAAACCCAAAAAAAAAACAAATGCTAACCAGGACGGACCCTGATTAGCTGCTGAGACCTGATGAGACCAAAGTAGCCTGGGCTACCCATGGCAGGGCATATATGTATGTATTACCTTCCGTTATAAGCATTTATATGCAGAGCAGGCATTTCGAGACGTTCACAGGAATTATTGATATGCCTCAATATCCCACCTCCCTCCCCCCAAAAGTGGCATTCTTATTACCAAATGCAGTATCCTATTAGGTTAGAGGGGTTTCCCACTGTGGGTTGGGAAGGTGTCCTTTTCCTGTTCTCAGCAACTGAAAAATAGATGTTGGTGCTTTTAACGTGAAAGCCATCATGGTATTTAAAGACGAGCTTGAGCTCAGCTAATTCTATTAAACTGCCAGATGCCAATGAGTAATACTGTACAATTAATCATAGTGTCAGCCTAGCTTTCGGCAGCAAGCGGGCGTACATTTGAATATATACAAAGCTGTTGACCAAGAACCTCACAAATACTTCGTGTAAATGAAAAAGGTATTCATCCCCATTGTCGTCATTAGACCTTGCTTTCTAAATTTATGTATGTATTTCTCTTGATTTATTTTAGGCATCTGTTCGCCACTTGGCAACTGAGGAAAAGCAATGCTCTCCAAGTGACTTACTCAAATTACTTTCTGGTTTACACAGAAGTAAATAAGGGTACTTCTTCAAAAGCCTCGAAATTGTAACATTGTATAAATGAACTCTTCTTTTTAATCTAAAATAAAGTAGCTGAACACTGGGAGCTTGCAAGGAATTGTGGGGCAGGCTGGATAAAATGATTAAGAAATTCCCCCCACACATAGTGTAATACTGTGGATCTGAAGCTAGATTTTTTTTAAAACATCAGAAAAGCCCTGCCAGATCAGACCAGTGGTCAATGTAGTTCACACAGGGGCCAACCAGTTAACTTGAAGGGCCAACAGCAGGTCACAGAGGCCAAGGACTCCCCCAATGTTGCTGGTATTCCCTGGTGCTGGTATTCATCCTAGTTAAAATAAACCATGGTTTGGGTTATGTCTAAACTAAGATTGCGAACCTCCAGACGGGGCCTGGATATCTCTAAGAACTAGAACTCATCTCCAGGCAACAGAAAATGGCGGTCTTGGAGGGTGTACTCTATGTAGGCTTGCCAAGTCCCCCCGGGGGGTGGGGAAACCCCTGCCCCAGAGGCCCATTCCCCGCCACTGGCGGATTGGGCCCTGGGGGGAACCCCATCCCGATATGCACGTCACCCGAAAGTGACGCGACCACACCGGGCATGCTGGGGGCGGGGCCACGGTCATCCGAGGGAAAACTCTATGGTTTCCCCTCGGATGGTCGTGCCCTCACCCTCAGTGTGCCCGGCGTGGTCGCGTCACTTCCGGGTGACGTGGATGCGGCGCGCGCGCACTCCAGCCGCCAGCCGGGAGTCCCCCGCTGAGGCGAAAATCACACTTGGCAACCCTAACTCTATGGCATTATATCCAACTGAGGTCCCGCCCCTCCCTCCTCAGGCTCCACCCCTAAAATCTCCAGGCATTTCCCAACCCAGAGTTGGCACCCCTAACTCTGAGCTGAGCCACAGTGCAGCAGAAGTGCCGGATCTAGTTTGTATGGAGACCGAGATGGGATTAAAGGTCGTGAGCGGACGTGTCAGCATTTTTTCTGGACTCTCTCTGGAATGGTTTTGGGGGAACATACCTTAAAAATCAAAGCAACTGCCACAAGCCCTTGTCCGCTTGTTCTTAATAAAGCAGTTTTTAAAAAATGCATTGCCCATTGGTAGTAACAGAGAGCACCGTTAAGGCACTTCACCTGATTGTCTTGGAAGTTATTACAAACAGAACATACATTTGAGGTTTGGAAGAGTATATCTAGACTTGACTTTGGATAGACCAGCCTAGCCTGATCTGGTCAGATCTCAGAAGCTAAGCAGGGTTGGCGCTGGTCAGTATTTGAATGGGAGACCACCAGGTGTTCTTACGCAGACCTGTCTCCTGCATTGAAAACCATGTGCAGGGTCACCATAAATCGACCAAAGGACCTTTCCGCGCTCTCTTTTTAATCCATGTTCACCGCAGTGTCCTCCAAGCAATTTTGCACTAAAATCGAATTCAGCTTTCTTTTTATTTTGGTTCCCCCCCCCCAGTTCTGAGTTTTTTTCTATTCTGTATTGTTACCTTCCTAAAGTGGTTGCCCCAGTTTCAGAATTTTCTCAGTGTTCAAGTCGAGGTGATTTAAGTCCATGATAAAACGGCATCCAAAAGATCAGGGGCAACAGTGGCCTGAAACTACCGTCACTACCAATGGGCAATCCATTTTTTTTAAAACTGCTTTATTAAGAAAGAAGATAAGAATTGGAATCTTGTCCATATATTAGCATTTTCCAGACATTCTAAAGAGACAGAATAAACCAGGATTTATGATCATATATGGAGAGAGCCGTACAAGGAGAAGCTCTTCTTGTATGGCTCTCTCCATGTGATCGGGAATCCTGGCTCCTGTTCCAATGAACATTTAATGTTCCTGGACAGAGGTTGCCCACTGCGATCCCCTTCCCCTCCCCCACACATCCTTGCAACATTCAAAGCTCCCTTCCCTACAAAAGGTTGACATTAATTCGCTGGCGTAGTGGAAGAGATCTACAACTGGCGAGCGGTCCAAAACAGGAAAAATTATACCCAGAACGCCAGCCCAGAAGAGTTTTTACTTTAAAGCTATAATCCATTTCTTTGCATATCACCTGGGGCAAAGTGTACACGCTCCAGCACGGAAGGGACTGGGGTACAGACTAAGGAAAGAATGAATGGAAGACCGTTCATTTATACATGACCAATAAAAACAGGACCGATAGATACAATTGACAAAATAAGAGGGTTTAATTTATCATCGATGTAAGGAAGCACCAAAAACTGAATTTTGTCCGGATATTGAATATGTACCTAATGATCAATTCTCCCATTGGTCTTCCTAAAGGAAACTACACATGCGGAGGCAATAAGGCTCTGAATCCAGCATCAGCAGGAGCCCTCGGCTGCTATGCCCCGTTTGTCGGCCTACCAGGGCAACTAGATGGCCACTGGGTGAATCAGGATGCTGGACTAGACGGACCCCTGAGCTGACCCAGCAAGGCACTTCTCATGTTCTTATGTTATATTTTATTCCTTCGTGTTCATTTTCTTTAAAAAAAAATTAACATAGAATCATAGAGTCACAGAGTTGGAAGGGGCCAGACAGGCTGTTTAGTCCAAACCCCTGCCCAATGCAGGATCAGCCTAGAGCATCCCTGACAAGTGTATAGAAATCTGGGTTCAATGCTCCTCCTAAGCTGTGGAGTCTTATGAGCAAAAATTCTGCTTCATGAGCTACTGGCTTTAAAGTTGTGGGCGAGCGATTTGGCCACTGCATAAGTTAGTTTGCTCTGGAGCCATCCTCCCTGAGCTAAGTAAAAAATGTGTGAGCTGGAGGCTAAAAAACTGTGAGCTAGCTCACACAAACTCAGCTTAGAGGGGACACTGGGTTGTGTATAAAATTTATTCCTTACATTAAAGAATAGAGAATTAAGACTCATCTCTACATTCCACTCTGCTATATAATTGCAATCTATTAGATTCCAAGATTGTTTTTTAAAGGTGGGCTACAATATCTCTCCTTATATATAATTGAATAGTGGGTGCCAAAGTTCTAAAATGCACTCCTTTAGTGTATGGACGCTTGAACTGTCAGTCAGAGGCCCGTGCGCACTATGCGCGCGCGCACGCACGCACGTACTCCAGTCTCCAGTCCCCTGCTGCGGCGAAAATCACACTTGGCAACCCTAACTCTATGGCATTATATCCAACTGAGGTCCCGCCCCTCCCTCCTCAGGCTCCACCCCTAAAATCTCCAGGCATTTCCCAACCCAGAGTTGGCACCCCTAACTCTGAGCTGAGCCACAGTGCAGCAGAAGTGCCGGATCTAGTTTGTATGGAGACCGAGATGGGATTAAAGGCTGGTCGAATGTTAAAAACTCTTTTCTAAAGGCAGGCCAAAAAAAAAAGAAGTAATAATGGCTTCTCGAGGAAGTAAACCTTTTTTAGTCAAAGTTTGTCGCTGACGATGCACCGTTGTCTGTCAACTCGGGTTGCATCGAAGCGCCAGGTGATGAAAAAGTAATGAAATGTGACTGATAGAACTTGAGGGAAACGGTTACATATCGTGAGCGGACGTGTCAGCATTTTTTCTGGACTCTCTCTGGAATGCTTTTGGGGGAACATACCTTAAAAATCAAAGCAACTGCCAAAAGCCCTTGTCCACTTGTTCTTAATAAAGCAGTTTTTAAAAAATGCATTGCCCATTGGTAGTAACAGAGAGCACCGTTAAGGCACTTCACCTGATTGTCTTGGAAGTTATTACAAACAGAACATACATTTGAGGTTTGGAAGAGTATATCTAGACTTGACTTTGGATAGGCCAGCCTAGCCTGATCTGGTCAGATCTCATAAGCTAAGCAGGTCTGGCGCTGGTCAGTATTTGAATGGGAGACCACCAGGCGTTCTTACGCAGGGGCAGCAAACCTGTCTCCTGCACTGAAAACCATGTGCAGGGTCACCATAAATCGACCAAAGGACCTTTCCGCACTCCCTTTTTAATCCATGTTCACCACAGTGTCCTCCAAGCAATTCTGCACTCAAATCGAATTCAGCTTTCTTTTTATTTTGGTCCCCCCCCCCAGTTCTGAGGTTTTTTTCTATTCTGTATTATGTTACCTTCCTAAAGTTGTTGCCCCAGTTTCAGGCCGCTGTTGCCCTGGATTTTGCCACCCTAAATCTGATATTGGAATGAAAATATCTAGGTTCCAGTTGGAGATTTTCCTTCAGTCTGGCATTCAGATAGGAACATTTTGTTGTGTACCAAGTACGACCGTGCATGTGGTCTAGGGTTGCCAAGTCCAATCTTCTTACTGGCGGGGGAGCCTTGCCGGGCTCCGGGAGCCAGTCCTCGATGCGCGCAATGTCGATCACATTGAAGGCATTGCCCCGATCGTCAGAGGGAAAACCATAGAGATGGGGAAAGTGTCACCGGCCCTGGTCGAGAGTACACATCGACTTTGCAGGGCCATTTCAGGGGCAGATCTTCCTGATCATAGTCGATGCGTACTCGAAATGGTTGGAGGTGGTCCCAACCTCTAAAATGACGGCCCTCACTGTGATCAATGCGCTGCGCCACATTTTTGCCACGCATGGGTTGCCGGACACTCTCGTGTCTGATAACAGGACTTGTTTTACTCTCAGTCCCTCATGGGGAACCATTGTTGCCAATCTCCAGGTGAGGGCTGGAGACCGCTCAAAATTACAATTGCTCTGCAGAAGGGAGGGCGGAAGTCAGCTGAAGTCAAAGGGGCAGATAATGGTAGGTTGGTGGCTAGCTGGGAAGGAGATGGGGTTGCCAACTCCAGGCTGGCAAATTCCTGGGGATTTGAGGGGTGGAGCCTGGAGAGGGTGGGGTTTGCGGAGGGGTGGGACCTCAGACAGGTAGAATGCCATAGACTCCACCCTCCAAACCAGCCATTTCATCCTGGGTAACAATTGTTGCCAATCTCCAGGTGAGGGCTACAGATCACTCAAAATTACAACTACTCTTCAGGGAGCAGAGATCAGTTCCTCTGGAGAAAACAGTGGACTCTGTCATTATACCCTGCTGAGGTCACCACAGCAAAATGACACTGTTTGCCCAAAGCCAGAGCGCTCCCCCAGAGCCTCTTTCTAGATCTCGTTGTATTTATTTCCACAACGGGCTTTACTGCTAGTTCTAAAAGAAGCAAGAACCCTGTTTCTGCACATGGCTGCCATAGGCTGAAGCAGCTGGGGATACCACAGGCAAGGTTTTTCTTGAAATTATCTTTAACACGCCCAAAGGATCCCTTTATTTGATCAGGTATTCCAAAAGGGTATCCTGTCTAGGTGCTGCCCAAATCCCAGGGCCAGACCGACAGGCTGGGAGCCTGGGGTTGCCAACCAGCCTGAAGACAAATGGTTCGTCCTTTTAATAGAGACTTAATTATTATTTACCAGGAGATGTTATTTTGCTAGGGTTGCCAAGTCTCTTCTTAGCTGGGGGGGGGAGCTCCTGGCTCGCACAGTGATGTTCTAGTGTTTGTTTAACTGATTGGGTCGTGTGTGTCCAGTCATTTCTCCTCCACCAGCACGTCACGCTGCACTCAGTAACAGGATGGAGCCCAGCAGAGTTGCTGATGGGTCGGCGTTTAACAACTCTCCTCGACCGAATGCACCCAGACCTGACTACGTCCAAACCCACACATTGTGAGTCCACTGACCGGACCAGGGGTTTAGAGGAGGGAGAGTTGGTTTATGCCAGGAACTATGCGGGAGGGCATCGTTGGTTGCCGGCAACGGTAACCAAGGTACTGGGGTCGCGTACATATGCAGTACGGCTAACAGATGAGAAAATGGTGGGCTGAGGTAGACCCTGAGCCCAATACTGCGGTGGCCGACGTACCCAAACCGGATGAACGGGTAGAGCTCCCGAGCTCAGACAACTCCCATGAGGGAGAACCACCCAGTATCACAACTGAACCCAGTTACCAGTCTGAAGACAGGTTTCAGCCAACTGGCCCACAAGGCATCTTGGATAGCCCTAACAACAGGGAACAGCCAACCAGCTCCCCAGTTGTAACATTACGACGGTCACAACGGAGCAGGCAGCCCCCTGGCCCCACTGGGGAGATGGCAACCCTACATTTTGCTCCATTTCATGAAAAGCTCCAACTACCCATTTCCACACATTAAGCCTCTATTAAAGGAACAGGACATTTTTTCTCTGGCCAGCTAGGAGCCCAAGCTGTGGTCCTGTTTCAAGAAGGAGGAGGAGGAGGATTTATACCCTACCCTTCTCTCAGAGTCTCTCAAAGCGGCTTACAATCACCTTCCCTTCCTCTCCCCACAACAGGCACCTTGTGAGGTTGGTGGGACTGTGAGAGTTCTGAGAGGAACCCAGCTGGCTTCATGTGGAGGAGTAGGAACTCAAACCCGGTTCTCCAAATTAGAGTCTGCCGCTCTCAACCACTACACCAAGCTGGCTCTCAGGCCCCATAGTATTTGTGGTGGAAACTGCGGTCAAGTCGCAGCCAACCTCTGTTACCCCGCAGGGTTTTCAAGGCAAGAGATGTTCAGAGATCGCCTGTTTCCGTGTTGTGACCCTGGGCTTCCCTGGTGATCTCCCATCCAAATACTAACCAGGGCTGACCGGGCTTAGCTTCCAAGATCTGACGAGATCAGGCTGGCCTGAAACATCTAGGTCAGGCCCCCCCATAGCAGTAGCTATCCCAAAAATGGTAAATTAGTCATTCTTAATCATTCCTTTATATTTAGAGACCCCTCATAAATTGTAACGTACATAACCTGTGCAGAAGCCTAGCTCTGCCAGACCCACTTTGTTTCAACAAGATGGCCTTCAGATCATTAGATTAGATTGGGGCCGCCAGGTCCCCTCAAAGTCCCCAGCATGGGACTTTGGGGGGGCGTTACTGGAAGGGGTGGGGCATCCCTAACGGTATGATGTCACACAATCACACAGAGGTGACATCATCACATTGGGGAGCGGTGCCCCGCCTCTCCCCAGCAGCGTTTAAAGGCATCCTTTAAAGGCTGCTGGGGAGAGGGGGGGAGGCTGCGCACGCCTGCATTCTGTTATGTATTAAGTTCTGCATTCGCTTGAGTTCTGAAACAGGATTGTAAATACACCAATCAGAGCTGCGCAATGTTCTGGAGGGAAGCACTCTGATTGGAGCTTATATGTAAATAGTGATTGGTTGTTAACTGACTTGTGGGCGTGGCTACCTAAGCCCGGACTGTTTAAAAGAGAGCCTGTTGCTCTATGTTTTTGTCTCGTTCTGATTTCTTCTGACTTCGTTAATAAAGCTGATTCACTGTTCACAAGCTGTGTTGAGTCTCGTACTTAACACATTCCAAGCCCCGAATTTGGGGAGGCTGCCGAATTCGGGCTTGGAGTGCAGGCACATGGCCCCCGCCTCTCTCCAGCAGGGAAGAGATGGGGAGGAGGCCAGGTGGTCACTCTTGGGAGCAGGACTAGACGGACCCCCGCCCACCAGTTGGCTGGCAGGCAGGAAGGAGCACCTCCAAATCTGGCTACCCCCACCAAACTGGTGGGGTCTGGCAACCCTAGATTAAATAGATTCACGGAGGATAAACCTATCATTGGCTACTAGCCATGGTGGCTGAGGGGAACCTCCACTAATCCTCTGAATCCCAGAGCCAGGAGGCAACATCAGGGAAAGGCCTTGGCCTCTATGCCCTGTTGTTGGGCCTCCAGAGGAACTGGTTGGCTGCTGTGCAAGACAGGATACTGGATTAGACGGACCACCGGTCTGATCCAGCAGGGCTCTTCTTATGTTCTTATGTGACGATCATGTGAGGAGACCTTCAGTGCTCACTGGAACTTGAGCAAGAGTTGTGTCGTATGAGGGATGTGACACTGAAAACCCCATTGCCACCCACATCCTTCCTCAGCGGAGGAAAGACAGTTAGCCGTTGATCTTCGGCAGATTAACAGGGACGGTTGTTTTTGTTTATCTGCCCGGTCAAGGACAATTTACAGTTCAGTTACTCCAAAGGAAGGACTTGTTGATCTGAGTAGGCTCCTGTTATAGCTTCAGGTAGAGGGTGATAGATCTACCCGTCACTGTGATAAAGTGCGGCCTGTAGGGAGGCCCGTACACAAGATAAATAAAACACTGGTAGATCTGTTGGGTTCAGCTATTTAACAAGGAGTCGTCTGTCGGTGCAAGCATCCATGGGAAAATGTGGAGTCTTGAAAAACCCTGGACCCAGGTGCTTTTTCATTTTTTGAGAAAAGTGCACCCCTTCTTATATATAGGAGGGAGAGAAATATTTTAGACTCTTATAGTCTGGTCCCGAGGAAGCTCATCCTCTAGTCAATTTCCAGTCAGCAAAATGAGGTTTACTTCCCAATCAATATATAGCAGGGCTATTTTTGGGCAGGAACGCACAGGAACGGAGTTCCGGCTGGCTTCCGAGCTGGCCACACCCAGCAGGAACTCATTAGCATAATAGGCCACACCCAACAGCAGAAACCCATTAGAATTGGCTACATTAGGGGGGTGTGGCCTAACATGCAAAGGAGTTCCTGCTACAGAAAAAGCTCTGGGTTTTGACAACAAGGTAAACAGAATAAGAAGCAAAAGGGGTGTGTGGCTGGATGACCACACTTCTGGTAACATGGGGGTGCGGCCTAATATGCTAATGAGCTGTGCTGTCAGGGGTGTGGCCCAATATGCTAATGAGTGTCTGCTGTTGGGTGTGGCCTATTATGCTAATGAGTCCCTGCTGGGCTTTTTCTACAAAAAAAGCCCTGTATATTAGATATAATTTCTACAGCACAACCAGAATATAAGGAAACAGGTCTCTGCCCTGAAGAGTTTACAGTCGAAAATGCAACATAAAAGGGGGACAATAGAGAGAGGGTAAGGAGGTGGAGGTGAGATAAACAGGGTATCTTCGTTCCAGTTACGTGTGCTGAGGCCTAGTTCTGGGAGTACCGAGGACTAAGGGGGTTGGCCAGAGTTTCATGGAAAAGGTAGGCTTTGAGGAAGGGTTTGAAGGAAGTGAGGTCCAAACTACACATTACGCTTAGCATGTAATTTCAACAGGGACTTACAGTCAGACAGAAGCTGTGAGTTCCTGGTAGGGTTGCCAGCCTCCAGGTGGGGCCTGGAGATATCCCGCTTTTACAACTGATCCCCAGCTGACAGAGATCAGCTCCCCTGGAGAAAATGGCTGCTTTGGAGGGTGGACTCTGTGGCACTGGGCCATGCTGGGGCCCCTCCCCAAACCCCACCCTCTCCTGGATCCACCCCCAAAGTCTCCAGGTATTTTCCAACCCAGACTTGGCAACCCTAGTTCCTGGTGGGATCTCTATTATTAGGTGTGTAAAGCCCACGTTTGAATTGGGACTATGGGTCGTGGAGAGAAGTGGCTCCTGCTTCCCCCAGATCCATTTTCTTGACTCACTGGCAGGTGCGTTAAGGTCACCTTGAAAAGTGGCCAACTTCCTTACCCCCTCCCCAATGTTCCCTCTAATTTTTTCCCCTACTGCACAGAACTGCTGTAATCTTAAAGTGGGCAACGGGCAGTGCAAGACCCTGCGGGGCTCCAGATTGCTGCTGAGCGGGGCTTCCTGTGTTCATGAGCGGCCGCTCACGCACAAGGCTTAGAGGGAACACTACCCCCCAGCAATGCTCCCTCTAAGCTGTGGAGTCTTGTGAGCAAAAATTCTACTTTGTGAGCAACTGGCCTTAAAGTTGTGAGCGAGCAGTTTGGCTACTGCATACATTAGTTTGCTCTGGAGCCATCCTTCCTGAGCTAAGGCAAAAATGTGTGAGCCAGAGGTTAAAAAATGGTGAGCTAGCTCACAGCAACTCAGCTTAGAGGGAACATTGCCCCCCACCCTTGTTAAGTGAAGAAGAGGGAACAAGAATGGGGTGGGGTGGCACAGCGCTCAATGCCATGAGTTCCCCAAAGTGCTGTCACGGCATCTGCAATGCTCTGCAAATTCCACTGATCTCTATGGTTTTCACTGTAAAAATTGAGGAAATTCCTAGAGTGGCCCGGACACTGTGATGTCATAGGCTGCCAACTCCAGGTTGGGAAATTCATGGAGATTTAGGGGTAGAGCCTGGAGCCAGTGGGGTCTGGGGACCTCAGTCCTGATCTAATGTGGGGCCCTGGGTGCTTCAGAATTGCGTTCTCACAGGGAACTCAGCTGACAGCCCTTCAGTGTGGTAGTAACATGTAGTTGGCATGACACTGGTGTTCTGGGAGGCAGTGCTAGCCATGAGGGCAGCAAAGGGAATCTCCTGATGGAGCAGGAGATGCTTGAACCACTGACAGTAGAAGAGGTGCAGGAGTGGAGATCATGGAAAGAAATGTATGCTGAGGATTCCAGCCTTTGACTGATCCTTCAGATGTACCTTATAACTTTTCCAACCATTCTTCCATCCATGAATGTTCTAATCCCAGTATGGTCTGAATTTCTGGGTTACAGAAATGGAACCTGCCAACCAATGCTCCCTCTAAGCTGTGGAGTCTTGTGAGCAAAAATCCTACTTTGTGAGCTGCCGGCATTAAAGTTGTGAGCAAGCGACTTGGCTACGGCATACGTTAGTTTGCTCTGGAGCCCTCCTTCCTGAGCAAAGACAAAAAAGTGTGATCTGGAGGCTAAAAAACTGCTGCCAACACTGGGATCCTGTAATGCATGAATTCTTTTAACAGCTGAATTTACTAAAAACGCAAATACTATACTGGTTGTGCAAATGCACGGTACCAACTGCATAGGGTCCTGTGTGATGTTTGGGGTGGGGGGGAGAAAAACCCAACCAGGTCCATGTTCACACGCAAGTAAATTAGGGAAATCCATTTTAATAAAAAAGGAACAAATGAACAGAAAGTCCAAATAGGCAGATATTCATACTTACAAATTTATGCAGCTTAAGCAAAAAAAAAAAGCAATCAATGTCACTCCCGCTATAGCAGGAGCTGGTGTAGCAAAGAGGCTGAAGTGACTTGACAACCTAAATGCACATTATGCTTCTTCATGTCATCCCCAGGGACCACATGATTAGACGTGCCTGGTGACTTCCATGCCATGAACGCCATTCCCTGACACGTGGGGGACCAGACTGCAGAGTTTCCGGGAGGTCTTGATATGTAAACCACTCTAGTCTCAGCCTGAGCTCCCACCTGCAAGATGGGGGGAATAATTCTGACCTACCTAGCAGAGCTATTGTAAGGATTACAAGAAGAGACCATCGGGAATTTCAGATTACCCTTTTAAAGCTGTTATTGTACCATCTTGGAGTAAACCGGTACGGGTCAGTACAGAAACCGTTAGAGAACAGCTCCTGAAACAGAACATATCAGCTGTCTGAAATTCCCCAATATTATTGTATCCAATGCCCATGAATGCATCTCCACAACAAATGTTGCGGATAGACAGTGGCTGAACCTGCATTTGTCTTTCCCACTGGTGCCCCAGCCCCAAAAAAGCTGTCTACATTTGGTTTCGTTTTCACACCTCAACAGTGCTAGCATACTTTTGCATGTCTGCATATTTTTATCGCCCTGTCACGGTGGCTCCACTGTCATTGCACCTCCGCACTGCTTTAAAAGAATCTTCTCCAAACAACATTCAGACAAGCATAGAGAAAGACGGCGTCACAGCAGCATGAAACTGAATTAAAAATGGAAATGGAGATTCGACCAGTAACTGCAGAAGATGCTGATTCACATCCAGATTGTGTGGGATGAGGAGGCCCATTGCCTCTGATTTTGCCCAATTGTAGCCACTAGGGGGTCGCTGCTGCTTTCCCTTAGTATGACCCTACTGCATATGTTTGCAACACTGGGTTAAGGAATTCCCACAGATTTGGGGGTATAGCTGGTGGAGGGTGAGGTTTAGGGAGGGGAGGGACTTCAGTTGGCATATAATGCCATAGAGTCCACCCTCCAAAGTTGCCATTTCCTCCAGAACTGAGCTGTGTAGTCTCCTTCTGTGCAGCATTTTACTGATGCGCTCATAATCTCCTGCACATGAATCACCATAGGGAAAGGCTTTTGACACTCTTGCACATGCTCATTGATTACTTAAGGTGAGCAAGAGTAGAAGGAACTAAAGAGGTTGAAAACTTTGGCCAAATGTGCATACAAAGAGCTCTGTATAAAATGTCCCAAATGCAATGATTCCCCTTCAGAAACTAGACCAAGTAATTTGGGAACACCAAAATCCAGACAGAAATTGGAGCACAGAGAATTTCGGAAGCCTCCTCAAGCAGTAACCCAGGCTGAGAACGTAACCACAGATATTGATTCTACATCTTCTGCCAAAACTGACTCTTGAAAGATGTGCTGCTTGCTTCCTCCCTATGGTTTCTTTCAAGCATCATGCAGTGGGGTTTTTTTTAATCTGAACCCATTGGCCATGACAGCAGCCGTTCCTTTTATTTCATTTCCTAATTAGATCTGCGTGTTTGTAAGTATTTTTAAGCAAGCACTGTTGGGAATGGGATCGTTGTCCCTACTTGATTCCAGTAGGGGGCAGCAAATGACACAGAAACGATACTTCCTCCGCCCGCCCCCCCATTAGAAATTAACAACACAGGTTGGATGCGGAAAACAAAGTTGAATGAAGGTTATTTTAATTAAAGAAATTGGCAGAGTTAGCACAATTCCATCTCCTTCCCCACCCCACCATCCCGTCAATTTCATAATGCTTTTAAAAATTCACAGCAGCCTCTGTTTAGCAAAATCGACTTCTCTCCTCCTTTCTCTGAGAACAGTTCTTCTCTTTAAAAAAACTTGGCATTTTCACATTCAGTGCTAGTTCAAGGAGATGATTTATGGATTACTGGCAAGAAAAGGGGTTGAATCTAGAAAAGTAAAAAAAAAAAAAACCTGGACATTTTGAAATTTATACATATTTGGACAGTCTTTTATGGGGGGGGGGGGAGAATGACAACCAGGAGAATTTACAGGAAAAGGCTGTCCTAATAGGCAAGGAGTGTTACAGCCTGACAAGGTTGCCCACAGCTGGAAACCAAAATAGCCAGTCCAGTTTTTTCTCCGGTTTTTGGCCAAGCCACTTAGGGTAAAGACAGATGCCGGGGTTACCATGTTTTGAAAAGCAAAAAGAGGACATATTTCCTGACTGACTACTTAAAACAAGTGATCACTATGACAAGTCTCATATTAGATACTACCCCTACTGTTTAAGATGTGATAACTGCTACTAACTAGGAATATTCCTAACCTTCCAATCCAAAAAGAGGACTTTTTAAAAAAAAAAAAAAAAACCTGGACATTTTGAAATTTATACATATTTGGACAGTCTTTTATTGGGGGGGGGGGGAGAATGACAACCAGGAGAATTTACAGGAAAAGGCTGTCCTAATAGGCAAGGAGTGTTACAGCCTGACAAGGTTGCCCACAGCTGGAAACCAAAATAGCCAGTCCAGTTTTTTCTCCGGTTTTTGGCCAAGCCACTTAGGGTAAAGACAGATGCCGGGGTTACCATTTTTTAAAAAGCAAAAAGAGGACATATTTCCAGACTGACTACTTAAAACAAGTGATCACTATGACAAGTCTCATATTAGATACTACTCCTACTGTTTAAGATGTGATAACTGCTACTAACTAGGAATATTCCTAACCTTCCTATCCAAAAAGAGGACATTTTCATCAGCTTTTTAAAGAGAGCCCCGAAGAGGACATCTGGTAGCCCTAAGGATGCGAATTGTCTGAATACTGAGCCCAGCTTTGGAATCACACTTGCTCCATTTTGGACACTCTTCAAACAGTAGGAGTTTTCAGACTGAATGGAGGCCACACACAACAGGTTCTTCCTATTCCCGGGAGATGCTGGCTGTGTAAAGTGCTGATTGGCTAGCCCTGGTGACAATCATGCAGCCACCCCCTCCCTTCAGTAGTGCAGAGTGCTGATTGGTTGCTCTGCTTCTTGTGGCAATCACAAAGCTCCTCCTCTATTGGCCCCTCAGCAAAGCTTTACGGAGTACGTTTTTTTCTTTTTTTTAAGTGCTGAATAAATGTTGAAAAAGTTACACACACCAGGTGGCTGAAAGATATTAAAGAAAAAAAAAATCAGGCCAATGGCATTCAGATGTGATAACTGCTACTAACTAGGAATATTCCTAACCTTCCTATCCAAAAAGAGGACATTTTCATCAGCTTTTTAAAGAGAGCCCCGAAGAGGACATCTGGTAGCCCTAAGGATGCGAATTGTCTGAATACTGAGCCCAGCTTTGGAATCACACTTGCTCCATTTTGGACACTCTTCAAACAGTAGGAGTTTTCAGACTGAATGGAGGCCACACACAACTGGTTCTTCCTATTCCCAGGAGATGCTGGCTGTGTAAAGTGCTGATTGGCTAGCCCTGGTGACAATCATGCAGCCACCCCCTCATGCAGCATTTGGAGTCCCGTTGCCAGAGCGACGCGTAGCGTCACATCCTGGCGACGGCGGTGCAACGCGTATCGCTGTCCCCCGCGGCAGGGATCCTGTGAAGACGTGCAGATCCCCCGCCGCGGCTTGGCAGCCCTAGTGACCAACCAGTTCCTCTGGACAGCCAGCAACAGGGCATAGATGCTGATGTTACCTCCTTGCTCTGGGATTCAGAGGTTTAGTGCCTCTGAATATGGAGGTTCCTCTCAGTTGCCATGGTAGTAGCCACTGATAAGGCTTATCCACCATGAATCTGTCTAATCCCCCTTTAAAGCTGTTTATTCCTTCAGCCATCACTACACCCTCTGGCAGCAAATGCCACATTTTAATCACTCTCTGCGTAAAGCAGTAATCAGTCATTCATTCACCTACCTTTCTCTTGACCAAACTCAGGACCCATGGCAGGCGATGATATTATAAAATACACGAAAACGATATAAAATTGCAGCATTTGAAACTTGAATGCATCAACAAAATAAATACATCGAAACTAAATTTAAGTCACTACACTAAAAGGCCCTGTCCACATCTGGAAAAAATATTCCCTTTCGCCCCCACTCAGATGGTCACAGATGCTCTGCAGAAAGTAAGAAGAGCCCTGCTGGGTCAGACCAGTGGTCCACCTAGTCCAGCATCTTGTCTCCCACAGTGGCCAACCAGTTCCTCTGGAGGGCCAACAGCAGGGCAGAGAGGCCAGGGTTGCTAACTCCTGCTTGGGGGTGGAGCCTATGGAGGGTAGGGTTTGGAGCGGTGAGAGACCTCAGTGGGGTATAATGCCATTCAGTCCACCCTCCATAGCAGCCATTTGCTCTGGGAGAACTGATCTCTCTCGTCTGCAGATCACTTTTAATTATGTAAGTGCTCCGCCACCAACACCCCCGGATGCTGGCAACCCCAGTAAGAGGCCAATGCCTTGACCTGATGTTGCTTCCTGGCGCTGGTATTCAGAGGTTGACTGCCTCTGAATGTGGAGGCTCCCTTTAGTCCCCATGGCTAGTAGCCACTGGTAGATCTGTCCTCTATGAATCTGTCTAATCCCCTTTTCAAGCTGTCTACGCCTGTGGCCATCACCTCGTCCTGAGCAGAAGCCTTCCTGACCCCCACAGGCACCAGGGAGCTTCTGAACAGGCCCGAGCCATTGCAGAGCACACCACAGACACAAAGATGTAGAAACCTATCCTGGAATCTAAGCCCGGTGTGTGTGTCAACAGAGAAGCAAGCCCCAATACCCTGCAAATGGACGGAAGCACCTGCGGTCTCAGTCGCAGTGGGTTATAGGAAAGCTGTGAACCGAGTAGTACAGAAATCCAAGGTAAGCGCTGGTGTAAGGTGGCTCAAGTGGTTAAGACGCTGAACTGCAGGCTGTGGAAGGTCAGTAGTTCAGCAGTTCGAGACCCGGGTGCCGCATGATGGAGTGAGCTCCCATCTCTAGCTCCAGCTCCTGCCAACCTAGCAGTTCGAAAGCAAGAAATTGCAAGTAGATAAATAGGTACCACTTCGGTGGGAAGGTAACAGCATTCCGTGCGCTTTGGTGTTTAGTCATGCCGGCCACATGACCACGGAAACGTCTTCGGACAGCGCTGGCTCTTCGGCTTTGAAACGGAGATGAGCACCGCAACCCTAGAGTCGGATTCGACTGGCTTTCGAGCAAGGGAACCTTTACCTTTACCTTTAAGGTATTCCCACAGGCCAGTTCCTATTCTGGGCCACTAATCTGTGCAAGCTCAAGAACAGCTCCTGGATGGAAGCTTTGCAGACAGATTATTAGTTAGGTTCTGCTTTCCCTTCTGGGAAGATCTAACAGGAGAGCCAAGCATCAGTTGTATGGCTGCAGCTCCATGTCGGGAAATTCCTGGAGATTTGGGGATGGTGCCTGGGATGGCTGAAGCTGAGGGAGGGGAGGGGACTCAGCAGGGATGGGACGCCATAGAGTCCACCCTCCAAAGGTGCCATTTTGTCCAGGGGAGCTGATCTCTGTTGTCTGGAAATCAGGTTTAATTCTGGAAGAACTTACGGTTGCCAGGTTCTCCCTGGCTACTGGTGGCGGGGTGGGGGTGGGCATAGGGTTACCAGCTCCAAATCGGGAAACTCCTGGAGTTCTGGGGGATGGAGCCTGGAGAGGACAGGGACCTCAGTGGGGCACAATGCCATAGGAGTCTACCCTCCAAAGTATCCATGTTCTCCAGGGGAACTGGTCTCTGGAGTCTGGAGATGAGCTGTGATTCCAGGGGATGCCCAGGCCCCACCTGGAGGCTGGCATCCCTAGAAGAACTCCAGGCCCAACTTGGAGGTTGGTAACCCACGTCAGTTTGAGCAGGGTGCCATAATGCACGCTGGCGTGCTCCCAGAAATGTGGCTCCCAGCTAGTGTCTATGAGGAGGAGAAGTAGGGAATTGAGTTTCCAGCTTCGGGTTGGGAAGTACCTGGAGATTTTTGGGGTGGAGCCTGAGGAGGGTGGAGTTTGGGGAGGGGAGGGACTTCAATGGGGTATAATACCATAGAGCCCACCTTCCAAAGCAGCCATTTTCTCTGGGTGAACTGATCTCTGTTGCCTGGATATCAGTTGTAATAGCGGGAGATCTTCAGCCACCAACTGGAGGTTGGCAACTCTACTAGGGAAAAGAAATCACAGTCCCACCTGTGGATGCTGAAGGGCCTTTCTAGGGGATGTCTCTTTTTGAGGGGGAAGGTTTTTCAGCCACTAGCTGACCAGTCCGGGCGTGACTTCAGTGGAACCGCCAAGTGCGCCCCAGAACCACTGGTCAGGGTGATGCCTCAGACCGAGGCCGAGTACTTGAAAGTATTTCTGGGGGGAGGCTGCGCTTTTGTTAGCCGCAGGACTGCTTTGAAGAGAGGAGGCCCAGCCTTTGGCAGAAAAATTTGCTGATGCCTACAGCCGGCCTTGAGAGTTTGGAAGGATTTATGTTCATCATTCTTAAGTAGTAATCAGTTTTCTTACAACTGTTCCCTCCGATTTCCAGGATTATTTAGTGTCAGCAGCCTTCCAGTCTCATGATTTGCTTTCCTTAGTAAAACTTCGCCCCCAAAATAAATTACTCAATAACCAATATGGCCTGAATATTTTAGCAGGGCTCCTCCAGCCGTTTGTTTGCTTTGAACTGTAATTTTTCCTCGTTAGCAGCCCATGCTGCATGGCCGGCTAACAATCTGTTTACAGAGGAAAGCCTTTCCTCCCATCATGCCAGCACGATGGAGAAGGCCCAGAGGATGCGGAATGCTGCTCCTCGTTTAAAATGGCCATACTGCAGCGATCGAGTGGATAATATCCTTTAGCGCCTTCCCAGTGTCCTGCATTTCCAGGGGCATCCCTGACAGGGATCTCTCTCTCTCTTTTTTTTATCGTCCAGGAAAGAACTTGGGCCGAGTCCTAGACA
>NW_015172020.1:150695-167810 GCF_001447785.1 Gekko japonicus | reverse complement strand
ACAAGGAACGGCTCCCGGAGCGCGGCGAGGCTCCCCCGCCGGTAAGTAAAAACCACTTGGCAACCCTACCTCCCCCCCATGACTGAATGCCAGCAATGCCATCTTGTTTGATATTGTTTTCAATGTATAAATGTTTTTGAATGCTATTAATACTGACATTTTTATGGTTTCAGTTGATTTTATAATGTACTGAATTAACTGTTGCAAACTGCCCTGAGCGGGGAAGGGCGGTTAAGAAATCTAAGTTAATTTTAAACATTTAATAATGCCCAGCACTTTCCACCTGCACATTGCATACTCTGTCATTCTTGCAACAACCCTTTAAGGTTGTCATGATCCCTACCAGTGTTCCCTCTAAGCTGAGTTAGTGTGAGCTAGCTCACAGTGTTTTAGCCTCCGGCTCACACATTTTTGTCTTAGCTCAGGAAGGATGGGGCTCCAGAGCAAACTAATTTATGCAGCAGTCAAATTGCTCGCTCACAACTTTAATGCCAGCAGCTCACAAAGTAGAATGTTTGCTCACAAGACTCCACAACTTAGAGGGAGCATTGGTCCCTACCCCCCCCCTCGGACCAGTCCACTGACTCGGAGTCTTCAGGGGAGCCAAGTTGGTGGGTGAGGAGGGCCAGAGGGATCAAGGAGGGACTGGCACCGCCGTGGTGCCTGCTGACTGTGGTCCAGCAACACCAGAACCTCGTAGGGTTGCCAACTCTGGGTTCGGAAATTCCTGGAGATTTGGGGGTGGATCCTGGGGAGGACAGGGTGTTAGAAGGTGTTAAATAGTGGGTTTAACACGGCAGAGGTGAAGGCAGAGTGATTTCAGCAAGCAGCAGTTTATTGCATCTCAACAGGAATGCTTTACCTGGGGCAACTGCCCTAACTATATACACCTAAGCCACTCCCAGCCCCCATGTGATTGGTGAGTTCAAATGGCCTCCAGGCTCCAGATTGGCTGGCTGCCCTCAGGGGCCAATCCACAGGCAGGTTCCAAGATCCTGCCTGCCTTTGTTCTGGAGCTTCAAGCTCCAACTAGGTGGCCTGCCCAGACAAGCGCAGACTTACCTCCCCAGTCTCCATCCAGGTGGCCTTCCAGACAAGTTGAGGCATGCTTCCTTACGTGCAGACATAACAGAAGGGGAGGGACCTCAGTAGGGTATAATGAGTCCACCCTTCAAAGCAGCCATTTCCCCCAGGGGAAGTGATCTCCGTTGGTTGGAAAATTAGTTGTAACTACAAGAGATCACTGGAGGTTGGCAACCGAACCCAGAAGCCATCCTGCCTGAACCAGCAAGGGGGCCCCTCGCCACTAGCCCCTGAAATGGTTGCCAGGTCTCTGCTGGGCAGGACATGAATGCAGCAAGCAATGGCATTCCTTCGTAGCCCTGCCCAGAACATGCTCCAACTCTGCAGGAACAGCAGTGGCAGAAGGCCCCAGAAGGCCCCAGCTGAGATGGCACAAAGCCCTAGACCAGCTGCGCGCAACCCCACTGTGAATCGGGAACAGTGCTCTGAGAGTAGCACTTCCCTCAGGATCCTGGCCAGAACCGAGGGCAGCATCTGGAGCTCCAGCACCAACCCACACTATAGCCGGGCCCCGTTACTTCCTAGCCTACTTAAACAGAGGCCAGGGAGGACTGCCTTGTCGGATCAACCGGTCCACCAGGTGCACGCCTCATGAGTCTCCAGCTCTTGCCAGCCCCAGGGCTAGAGTTGCCAGCCCTCATGTGCTACCTGGAGAGCTCCCACTATTGCAATTGGTCTCCAGGCGACCAAAATCAGTTCCCCCGGATACAAAGGCGGCTTTGGAGAGTGGACCCTGTGACATTATGCCCTGCTGTGGCCCCTCCCCAGGCTCCACCCTCCCCAGGCTCCACCCCCAAAATCTCCAGGAATCACCCCACCCAGAGCTGGCAACCCTACCGACCCAGGGGTCCAGTATCTCTGAAATGGCAACCTGGCTTCAGGAAGCAGGACAAAGGGAATCCAGGCGCCGGGAGAGGTGCAGAATTATACCCGAAAGTGTGAAAATAATTAATAATGAAAATCAGTATTTGTATGGCAGGTAAAAGGCAGGTCCGGTCTCTACAAGTGCAGCAGGATGAGTTGGCAGACACCTGATGGAGAATGCCCTGCAAGTAAAAACTCTAGTACATCAGGGAGAAAGGTTCTTGCTCAGTTTTCTACTATCTTTTTCATGCAGGGAGGCAGTCAGGAGTGATATCCTCCCACTAGATTCTGATGGTCTAGTCTAGTCTGGTATCAGAACTCTGTGCTCTTTGTTCCCACCTCCTTTGTGGTACATGTGTAGACCAAGCCAAAGTGCATTACCGGAGTGGTGAAGTTTATATACCAAGAGGAAAGAGCAATGACCAATCATAGAGGGGAGGGGTGGAGTAAAGCAAATATCCAGCCAGGCTATTTGAAGACCTATGGCTCCCTGGTGATACTCTAGGATTCCCACAAACTCTGCTCTTTACCACAGAGACTGGGGGAAATTCCTAGAACATTATCATCAGTGACATTTCCCACCTTCATTTTGTCTCTTGCCACTAAAATTAGTGAAGGCAGAGGCCTGAGGTCAGGGGCGGGAGATTTAGGGTTGCCAGCTGTGGACGGAGAAATTCCTGGAGATTCAGGGGTGGGCCTTGCGGAGGTCGGGGTTTGGGGAAGGGAAGGACCTTGGCGAGACAGAATGCATTGAGCCCATCCTCCATAGAAGCCATTTTTCCCAGAGGAACTGATCTCTGTAATCTGGAGATTGGTCAAAATTCTGGGAGATCGTCAGCCCCCCCAACCCGATTGCCTGATGCTACCATGCATGCAAATGGAAACCCTAATTAAAATGATGTGTAATGTATGTGTAATGTATTTATAGTTTATATTGTAATTTTAATGAAATGTTTTATTGTATATCTATATCTATGTTGTTAGCCGCCCTGAGCCAGCCGAAAAGCAGGGAGGGCGGGATATAAATATAAATATGATGATGATGATGATGATGATGTAAGCTAGAAAGGAAGAGGGAGTAGAAAAAATACAAAAGATATAAGGTCTTATCTGATGAAACCTTGAGTGAAACAGTCTATTGAGCACTGTACTTCAGAAAGAAAAACTTGAGACCAATTTACTTCAAAGAAAACACCTTTATGATTTGTTATTCACTGGATAATTAAAGAAGATATATTTTTCTCTAACAAGGTTTCGTTATCATATTACGGTTGTTTTTCCTTACAAAGTTCAGCCTGTCCAGTGATCTCTCGTCCGTGACTTTACCTCCCTGGAGTCTGGCAACCCCATTGCCTGATGCTACCACGCAAGCAAGTGGAAACCCTAATGAAAAGATCTGGCCCCATAATCTGAGGCCTAACTTTAGTTTGCTTTCGTGCAGAAATCCAGCTCGGTCAGTTTGTAATATTTCATTCTTCCCACCCACTATCCCTGTTGGGCACTATCACATTTTATCCCACCCTTCCTCTTGCTCATCTCTTGCTCATGGGGTTGCATGCGGACCTCCTTTCCCCACTTTCCCCTCAGAACAACCCTATGAAGTAGGTTAGATTGAGAAAGAGTGACTGGTCCCAGGTCGTTCAGCAAGTTCCCTGGTAAACTGGAGATCTGGACCTGAACAAGTTCCGGATCCCAGTCAAAAATTCTAACCACCACGCTACTCCATCGAAGCCTTTCTCCCTGGTCCCTGCACGTTCCTTCCTACCCTGGTTTCTTCTTTCCTCTGCAGAGAAAGTTATTGTATTATACAGAGAAATGATGGAATTTCCCCATCCATATAGAATGATCATGCTGTGATTTGTTGCACGAATGTATTATATGGTAGGTGTATATAAAACCAGCAATGAACATCTGGTGACAAAATGCTTTTTTAGCCTGAACTGGAGGGGGAAAGAAAGTAATTGTGGGGGTGGGCGGCGAGAGGGGCAATAAAATCTTTTGGCTCCTTGTAACTTTTGCAACCTTCAAAATATTTTCCCCTCCCAATCAATACAATTTCAGGAAAAGTTTTCAAATGGTAACAATCAATTTTTAACAAGGGAGAGAAAAACGCCCCGTCGAAAACGACTCCTAAATACTGTATGTATTAATTGGGAAGCTTAATGGAACATTTTATGCGTCTGAACAACTAGTTTACATAATTAAAATCTCCTTTGATCTGTGAGCAAATGATTTAATCATAATGCTCATTAGGCTAAGCGGGTCTTCCGTGTGATTGTATCAAGATGGTATGGAAAAATTCTCAGACCTTTTAGAAATCATTTGTGTGGTTGTTAAGCAAGCCTGGAAACCTATTTGTGAGCAAATCGCTTTTTGTTTCTTTTTATGAATGTAATTGATTCTAAAATCATTCAGATGAAAGGGTTCTGGTCACCCCTCCCCTTTTATCTGATCTTGTTTTCTGCAAGAGTCTTGCAGTGGCGTATGTAGTTTCTCGGTCAATTTATGCTCCTTAAACATTTTCCTACAGAAATGACACATTGATAAAGTAATCTGCTTGCTCTACGCTCTACAGAAGGATCCGGCTTTATTTCCCTGTTAAGAAGATGTAATTGTTTACTTTTGAAGTCGAAGGAGTTTTGCATTAAACGGAAGAGCTGGATTGTTAAATATGCGACAATCAATATGTGTGAGGGGATGTGATTGGTTTAAATATTTTTCATAATAAGCTTATAATAAGAGATTCATAATAAGATCCCATATGCCCATCGACAGCTAGGCAATGACAGGCTTATTTTAATTAATTTCTCATATCTATATCCCATCCTTCCTGAGGAGGCATATGAATAGGGTGTTTGTTTCATTCTCACGACAGCCCTGTGTGGTAGGTTAGGCTGAGAGTGAATGACTGCCCCAAGGTTATCACCGGCATGGGCTGACCAGACATTTGAACTCAGATGTCTGCAGTATGTCCAGTACTCTAACCACAGGTTCTCATAACATTCACATTTATATGCATGTCTTCATTTCCTCAACTGTTTGATCTGTCACACATGAGGATTTTGGTAGAGGACGTGTACTGGCGTAAGATAACATTCGCAAATAACATTGTGCAAATAAGCTGTTGTCACTTCCAGATGTTCAGGATGGTGCAAACAAAGTCCTATCTTCTCTAGTAGGCAGAATAATAAAAATGGTGACTTAGGGCCCACCAAACATTTCAGCTTACAGAAAGATTCCCATCAGTGGAGAGAGACCTCCTTGCCCCCCCCACCAGCAGTAGACCAAAATGCCCCCAAATGCTGCTTTTTGGGATAGGAGACCCTAGGGTTGCCAAATGGGCCCGAGGGGCAGTGAATCCCCCGCTTCGGAGGCCCCGATTTCTGCCCCGGCGGAATCGGGACCCAGGGGTTTTCCCCCTGATGAGCCCGGCCACGCCCCCAACGTCAGCAACGTCGCACGTCACTTCTGGTGATGTGCTGCCGGCGCACGCGCACATCGTCGCAACCTCCCAGACGCCGGCAAGGCTCCCCCGCTCCGAGGGGTGAGTCGATTTGGCAACCCTAGGAGACCCCCAGAAACAGCATGAGGGGGCTGGGACTTGAAGATCTATCATGGAATGGGGGATTTGGCAAATCCTTCATGGGATCTAATCCTTTACCTAGGAACGTGCGTGAACCCATGCATATTCCAGCAGCCAAACTCACAGGGATTTATTACCCTACTGTGTTCCTAGCTTGAGGCAAACTGATCCTGAAGGGAAGGGGAGGTACAAACTGAATCCAGCTTCAACACACCTGCGTCCTGCCTCGCTGCACAGCCGTTTATCCATATTCTCGGCAATGGCTGCAGACAATAAGCTGCTAGAACATCACATTAGCCATGAAAATTATGCTTTTCAAACATAGTCACTGGGAGTATGTAATTTTTCTGCCTAAAGTTCATTGAGTATAAGGAGATCATTGTTCAATGCAGTAGATTCAAAGAAGATGGAAACTGCCCTTCAGTTAAAGAATGATTAACTTATGTAACTCATTGCCACAGGATGTGATGTATTGGTTAAGAGCAGCGGACGCTAATCCGGAGAACCGGGTTTGATTCCCCACTCCTCCACATGCAGCCAGCTGGGTGACCTTGGGCCAGTCACAGTTCTCTCTCAGCCCCACCTACCTCACAGGGTGTCTGTTGTGGGGAGAGGAAAGGTAGGAGATTGTATGCCACTCTGAGACTCCTTCGGGTAGTGAAAAGCAGGGCATAACCCCTAATCTGCGGAGAGCATTCATGTTAGCTTGTTTTAATGTTCTCCCTTATGCTGTATTGTATGGGAGGTTTAAGAAAATCCCATACTCTTCTAGGTTTTGTGCCTGTGGCTTGGGGGAGATTGAAAGTATCGAACATGTTCTCCCATACTGTTCTTTTTACTGTGATATTCGTGCTTTTTTTCCTAGAACCTCTTTGTCAAAGCCAGGTAGGGCAATCTGATGACTATAAGATCGTTTCTTTATTACCTTCTCATAAGTCTGAGATCATTGAATCTGTAGCTAAATTTCTCTGCTGGAGGAGAAGATGGTTTCAGTCCCAGGGGTAAAGGACGTATCCTTGTCTCCCTGCAGCTGGTGTTTGTTCTGTTGGTATGCCAATAAAGGAGCTGCGGTGGCTCAAGTGGTTAAGACGCTGAACTGCAGGCTGTGGAAGGTCAGTAGTTCAGCAGTTCGAGACCCGGGTGCCGCAAGACGGGGTGAGCTCCTGTCTCTAGTTCCAGCTCCTGCCAACCTAGCAGTTCGAAAGCAAGAAATTGCAAGTAGATCAATAGGTACCACTTCGGTGGGAAGGTAACAGCGTTCCGTGCGCCTTGGTGTTTAGTCATACCGGCCACATGACCACGGAAACGTCTTCGGACAGCGCTGGCTCTTCGGCTTTGAAAGGGAGATGAGCACCGCAACCTTAGAGTCGGACTCGACTGGCTTTCGAGCAAGGGAACCTTTACCTTTTATGCCAGTAAAGGTTCTGATTGACTGACTGATTGATTGAAAAGCAGGGCACAAAAACCAACTCTTCTTCCTAAAAGGGGATTAGACAAATTCAGACAGGCGAATCCATGGCTGTTGGTGGTGAGCAGTGCCACCCAGTCATAGCTGACTTACAGGGATTCCGGTTGGGGTTTTCAAGGCAAAAGACATTCAGAGGTGGTCTGCCATTGCCTCCCTCCGCATCGCAACCTTGGTACTCCTTGGCGGCCTCCCATCCGAGGGCTAATCAAGATTGGCCCTGTTTAGCTTCCAACATCTGGCAGGCTAAGGCTAGACTAGGCCATCTGGGTCAGGGCACCAAGGCCTGTTATTCATACATCTATATTGACAGCTGTGTTTCTCGCCGTGCACTTCAGTTCAGCAGCGGGTCTTAGAGGCCCCAGAGAATACTTTTGGCATCGACAGGGAGTTTTATGTATTAGCTCGCTGGGTGTCTCCCCCTCCCTCCTCTTAACAGTAGCTTTTATACCCATTCTTTCCAGTTCATTTCATCTGCTAATGATGAAGTGGCAGTCGCACGGAAGAGAACTGAGAAAACAGCCCCCCCGTCATCTCTGAGTGAATTTCCTCTCACACGCGGCAAAAGTGGTGTTTCATATTTTAGCACTAAGCCATTGGATCTTTGCAAAAGCTGGGAGGGAAGCAGGGCACTCCGTAGACTGATGATTGGTGGTAGATTACAGAGCCGACCCAACACGGGACCAGGGAAGAGAACAGATCTGGGGCACTGTGACTAGGGAGAAAATGGTAAATGGTTGAGGCCACAATCCAAAGCATGCTCACTGGGGAAAACATAGAAACACAGACCTGGGAGGTACCCCAAGGGCCATCTAGTCCAATGCAGGAAATCCACAGTTGCCTCAGTGACCCCTGCTCCATGCCCAGAGGAAGGCAAAAAAACCTTCAGGATCCCTGGGCCAATCTAGCCTGGAAGAAAATGCCTTTCTGACCTGTGGAGTATGCCCCGTGGAGCTCAATGGGTCTTCTTGCTGAGTAAGCGTCCTTAAGACTGCACAATGGGAATCCAAGGCAATCCCCAGCATCTGGGTACGGCTGGTGGGCACACCTTCTCACCAGTTGCAACCCCACTAGAGAGGAAGGTGGTCTGTGGCCCTGAGCTTTCGGCATGATGGCTGGTCATGGGAAGGGGGGAAGCTCTGACTTCCCCAGAAAGCACTTTCCTGGGGGCACCATACCCCGTAAATCTAATCCTCACCAAACCTGGAAGGCAGGTAGAGGAGAGTCAGCCAGAAATCCCCTGGTGGTTTGGTGTAACTTGCACATGATCTGTTTTATACACTCCTGAACCTGCACCTGTCAAAATGACTGCTGATGGCTAGAGACAGCAAAATCACAGGGGACCTCCCCGGATGCTCCTCTACATGCCCTCCAAGTTGTTGCACTGAAGTTATGTAAGCATTTTGACTGAGCGGAGACAGTCTGTCTGGAAATGTGTCCACTCAGGAACCAGCATGAACCTCCACGAACAGCTTGAAAGTTTGTGGAAAGTTGATGCTGGTTGTCCTGCCACGAACTTGACTTGGTGAACTATAAACTGGCCAAAATTCATTACGAGCTTTAGTTCATGAGCTGGTTCATGCCCATCCCTAGTTGCCATAAGTCAGGGATGACTTGTCAGCCCTTTCCACCACCACCGCCAACTCTGTTTAGAACGGCACAGCTAGCTTTGTAGAACAAGAGGAATTGAAAGGAACAGAGATCTGAGAGTCAGTTTGGTGTAGTGCTTAGGAGCGCGGACTCTAATCTGGGAGAACTGGGTTTGATTCCTCCCTCCTCCACATGGAGCTGCTTGTGTGACCTTGGTTCAGTTACAAGTTATTTCAGAGCTATTCTCTCACAAGCACTTCTCGAAAGAGCTCTCTCAGCCCCACCTACCTCACAGGGTGTCTGTTGTGGGGAGGAGAAGGGGAAGGAGATTGTAAGCCACTCTGAGACTCCTTCAGGTAGTGAAGGGTGGGGTATAAATCCAATCTCTTCTTTCTTCCACTGAGAGGAGATTATCAAATGATGACTCACACTTTCTTTTCCCATACTCCCTAATGCCTTTTTAGAAGCCTAAATAAAATGTGCCCAACCAACGTTGCCCCCTTTCCCCCATTTGATACACATTGATTTGTTATCCTGTTCCTAATGGAGCTTGAAATTAAAACAACTCTCTTTATTTACTCCCTTGTTTGTGCAACTAAGATCATTGGTAAAAACCTATCACATCGCAGTCCAAAAATGCATTACCTATCATCCACAGGCAACGCTCTGCTGCTACTTTGTAAGCTGTGTGAATTAGTTTATTGCTACTTACCTCACAGGGTGTCTGTTGTGGGGAGGAGAAGGGGAAGGAGATTGTAAGCCACTCTGAGACTCCTTCGGGTAGTGAAGGGTGGGGTATAAATCCAATCCTTTCTTCCACTGAGAGGAGATTATCAAATGATGACTCACACTTTCTTTTCCCATACTCCCTAATGCCTTTTTAGAAGCCTAAATAAAATGTGCCCAACCAACGTTGCCCCCTTTCCCCCATTTGATACACATTGATTTGTTATCCTGTTCCTAATGGAGCTTGAAATTAAAACAACTCTCTTTATTTACTCCCTTGTTTGTGCAACTAAGATCATTGGTAAAAACCTATCACATCGCAGTCCAAAAATGCATTACCTATCATCCGCAGGCAACGCTCTGCTGCTACTTTGTAAGCTGTGTGAATTAGTTTATTGCTACTCTAGAGCTAGGAGAGGATGAAAGAAAACCTGTTCAGAGAGTGAAGGATAGCCTGCTGTATTTAAACATTAAAAGCCCAGGAAAACCTTGAAGCATATAACTTATTAGCTCTTTTTATTGTGCTCTAAGCTTGTATGTAATCCTCAGCCCACCTCTCAAGGCATTACTCTTCAGACTGCATTGGGAATGTCACCACTTTCCTTTGCTTTAGTGACAATCAGCGACCACTACACCAATCTGTATCTTCTTCTCAGACCTATCTGTATATACAGCAACCTCACACTAGGGAAAAGAGACAAAGACCACCATGCTTGACTAGTGTAGAAACAAGGAACCAAGAATGCAAGTGGGTGGACGGACAACCTCTAGCATAGCTGTATTTTTTTTGCAAACACATCTGAGTGAAAGTGGGAGATATAGGGAAGTGTTGATGCATAAAGCTTGGGACAAGTCAAATAAAAAGGAGGAAGAAGAATGAGCCATCAAGTCACAACCAGCTCATGGGTATCCCATCCATGGGATGTTCAAGGCAAGAGAGGAGCTGAGATGGTGTTGCCCTGCAAGGCGCTTATAGCGCTCTTATGGACTTATAGTTCATAAGTGATAAACTGGACAGTGCAATTAGTGTGCTAAGGGAAATGGAATATACAGGGACCATGTGCTGCCATCAACCTGGACTGCAGGCACACACCCAGCAGATGAGAGCTCTCTCCTCTGACGATGTGCCAGACCAAAAATGGATCCATGTTACCTGCCCTACCTCACCTGCAGCGCAGCAGAAAGAGGACCAAGCACTCTAGCCATAGAAAGCACACAGATGTAAGCAACCATTTGGAACCAGATGGAATGCCATCTTCTGCAAAAGGGACTTAAAATCCTGAAGAGGCTCCATGAGCAAACCTTTCCTTCAACATGCAGGCAACTCCCCACCCCAACCCTCACTTTCACCAGAGACTGCAGATAGGCTCTTAGGCATAACAAAAGCTTTGCAGCCATGAGTGGATTAATGGACTGCCACAGCCCAGCTAAATCCATCAACCCATCAGCCAGAGCCATCAAAAGACAATACCCATGGACTCAGCTATGGTTCTCCAAAGGTGCCACAGTTAAAGTAATTAGAAGCAACATTGCCCAAACCTTAAGCCCCATCCTCCTGCAACCAGTTTTTTTTTTTAAGGAAACTACCAGGGGGACGGATCAGGGACAGGGATGGATCAGAGGGGGATGGACTAGGGGGGCAGACTAGAGGGATGTGATTAGTAGATACGCCCACCCCTAACCCAAAATAGCATAAAAGAGCCGGCCTGGCCATGTGCTCTCTCTCTCCTCTGGACCTAAACCCTGTCCTGTCTTGCTGACTCTAGGTGTAGTGCTGCCTGAGTCTAACCACGTGTTCTGCTGGTACAGAATACGACCCTTAATCCTTTATAGTCTCCCTTGTTTTTTTCCTGTGGATCGCTTCATCTCTCCAGGATCAGGTACGTATCACCCACCAACGATTTTTACCTGCTAATGCGAATGTCACTATCCCTTTCTATCTAATTTTCCTAGGTCTGTATAAGTGTGTGCGTGTGCTTGAATTTATTGTATGTTTGTGAAAACCCTCAGTAAAGAATCAATTTCTCTAAAAGACCTGGTTTCTGTGTTTATTCTTGGTTTTACTGGAAAAGGTGGGACTCTTATATACAAAGGCTTTGCTCCCTTTAGTGCCAATTGCTAATTAATAATCATAATTCCCCGTATTAATAACATATCAAAGCAATTTGGCGAACAGTGGTTTGCCATTGCCTTCATCCATGTAGCAACTCCAGTCTACCTTGGTGGTCTCCCATCCAAGGACTGACCATAGCCAACCCTGTTTAGCTCCCAAGCTCTGAGAAGCATTGGCTAATCCAGGCTAATAAAGCTGCTAGAATGAAAAGGAAACCCCATGTTTGTAAAAGGCCTTGCCTGTCTCTAGCTTCCACATGCCCGGCATTTGGTAAGCGTTTTGCTAGTTTCATGTATTATTGGATAAATGGAAGGAACTATAAAGCTGGATTTTAATGCCAGCTACCATTTTCAATATTGCACACATGGTTTGATTCCTGCAAAACCGAAACTAAATTAAAGACTGTTGAGAATATACCTGCCAACGGGGTTTTTTTATATCAGGGCAGATGGCCATCTTGCTGAAGCTAGCTATGATATGCTTTTTTAATCCTCGGGCATGTGTTGCAATTATTTTAAGTATACTTTTGTATACTTAAAACAACGTTTTAAACATCAGATATTAAAACAATATTTTAAGTATACTTTTATTTTGCTCATATTGCTAAAAGTTTGGATGAGAGAGTGTTTTCAGTGGAGAGAGAAAAAGACAATCAAGGGGGTACGTAATAGAGGTTTATAAAATTACACATAGGGTAGAGAAAGTGGATAGTGGGAACTTTTGTTTCCAGACCCATAATACTGGAACCCAGTACAAGAACCCAAGGACACCCCATTTATCCAATAATACATGAAACTAGCCATTGGTTCAAGACAGACAAAAGGAAATATTTTTTAACTCAACAGGTAATAAATTATGGGATTTGCTGCAAGAGGATGTAGTGATGGCCATAAGCATGGATAGCTTTCAAGGGGATTGAGACAGATTCACGGAGGAGAGATCCATCAATGGCTACCAGTTATGGTGACTGAATGTAGCAATGTTCCCTCTAAGCTGAGTTAGTGTGGGCTAGCTCACAGTTCTTTAGCCTCCGGCTCACACATTTTTGTCTCAGCTCAGGAAGGATGGCTCCAGAGCAAACTAATTCATACAGTAGCCAAATTGCTTGCTCTCAACTTTAATGCCAGTAGCTCACAAAGTAGAATTTTTGCTCACAAGAATCCACAGCTTAGAGGGAGTATTGAAGTGGACCTCCATATTCAGAGGCAACAAACCTTTGAACACCAGTACTAGGGGACAGCATCAGGAGGAGCGTCTATGCCCTGTTGGTTGATCCTCCAGGGCAACGTTTTGGCAAGTGCATGAAACAGGATACTAGACTAGATGGACGAGACCAGTGGTCTGATACAGCAGGGCTCTTATGTTTTTTTCAAGAGAGAGATAACTATTTGGCATTACCTTGAAGTGTTGCCCCCAAACAGGAGGTGCAACTCAAATGAAGGGGCTTAACTTTCCAATACAGGCTCCATTTCATCCAAGCCAGTCCCATATACAGATGCAAGGGCGCATAAATGCATGCCCTCGTCCCTGTGACCCATACATCTGTGCTTTATTTATTCTTCTGCAATATTTTATTATCTCAAATGCAAGAGTACTTTGAAAAGTAATTCAATTTAGTATTAATTTTGAGATTGTGCTGCTTGGTTTACAAAAGAAAAAGAAAAGAACGTAAAACGGGGTTGAATTCCTCTATGTGTTTACGTTAACCCACAGGAAAACCGACTGCTGCCAAAAGAGGGAGAAGAATTCAGTACGGCTCTCAATCCAATTAATAAATGGAGTTATTTGGAAGACAAATACTTTGAATGTGTGGCCTGCGTTAGGGCCCAAACAGACAGGAGGGTATTCGTATTTGTTTCCAGGTCTCTTTCGTTTCGCAAAAGACTAGGGGCGTAGGTGGTCTATTTTGAACCAAACATGGAATACATAAGTGAGCTCTGCCCCCTCCACATTGTGCTTTATTTATTAAGCACTTTTCTCCCTGGCCAGCTCAATTCTAAGATTGGAACCAGGCTGGAATAAAGTCCTAAAAGCGCCACAATGTACGGAGATAAAGTGAGGAAGGTGGAAATCGAAATGTTACAGCCGTCAATATGTTTCCCATTAGAGCCAATGGAAACAGGAATAAAGAAAATGTGTAATGGCAGAAATAAAAATTATTGAAGGATAAAATGAGCTGAAAGTACATATGAATAAAATTTTGCAGGGGTGGGGCTACGACTCAGAGGTAGATTACTTGCTTTGTATGCCAAGTCCCAGATTCAGTCCCTGGTATCGCCAGTTAAAAAGGGCCAGGCAGTACGTGATGCGACACCCTCCCTCCTGAAACCCTGGAGAGTCAGTTCAGAGTAGACAATACTAGGATAGACCAATAGTCTGACTCAGCGGTAGAGCATCTGCCCTGCATATAGAAAGTCCCGGGTTAGATTCCCGAAAGTCTCCAGTTAAAAGGATCTGACTGTTTTGTTGTTGTTTTTCTGCCACCAAGTCACACCTGACTTATGGCGACCCCGTGGGGTTTTCAAGGCGAGAGACGTTCAGAGGTGGTTGCCCACTGCCTGTTTCCACGTCATGACCCTCCTATTCCTTGCTGGTCTTCCTTCCAAATACTAGCCAGAGCTGACCCCACTTAGCTTCCGAGATCTGACATGACCAGGCTAGCCTTCACAGCACTAGAAAAGACCCTCTTCTGCCTGAGACCCTGGAGAGCCACTGCCATTCAGAGAAGTTTGGATCCTGATAGACTGATGTTTTGATAGTAGACCTGAACCTAGGACCCCTCTATACATTGACTGAACACATGGAGAGCCAGAGTATGTAGGGTTACCAGCAGTGTTACCTCTAAGCTGAGTTAGTGTGAGCTAGCTCACAGTTTTTTAGCCTCCGGCTCACACATTTTTGTCTTAGCTCAGGAAGGTGGGCTCCAGAGCAAACTGATTTATGCAGCAGCCGAAGCACTCACTCACAACTTTAATGCCAGTAGCTCGCAAAGCAGAATTTTTGCTCACAAGACTCCACAGCTTAGAGGGAGCACTGGTTACCAGCTCCAGGTTGGGATTTTTTATATATATATATATTTGGGGGTGGGACGTGGAGCTATTGAGGTTTTGGGGAGGAGAGGGTATAATGACATAGATTTCACCCTCCAAAGCTCCTACTTCCTACAGGGAAACTGCTCTCTGGAGATCAGTTGTGATTCTGGGAGGTCTCCACTCCCGACCTGGAGGTTGGCAACCCTTGAGAGTAGTTATGGGCACAATGGACTTGCACCCCACTTCTGTATGATCACCAGTTTGTGAGCACAGTGCCTAGGCACAGAGGAAGTGTCCACGTATGCCCCCTCTCCCCGTAACTGGCAACGTTTGGAAAGCCCAGGAAAGGAATGTATGGACAGACACTTCCTCCATGGGTTCACACCATGCTGACTGCATGGAGGCAGGGGGTGGGGCCAGCACTCTCATGCCTGCTGTTCCCCCCCACCATGCGGAGAGGTCCTGCGTAAAGGTGTCATCTAAGCAGCTGCCATAGCTGGTAGGAGGGGTGGTGGTGGAGGATGGTCTGTTTCTGTAATGAAATCTTCCGTTTTGTCTCTTCCTGACTCACCTTATCTTACAGCCTAGGCCGGTTACCTTGGTAGCTCACTGCTGCTTTCCCTGAAAACGTAGACCCGTTAGGTTAGGCGGGCTTTTGCTTCTTTCCTGATTGGCTCAGCTCCATCAGGGGGACCCTCTGAATGATGTATAACTCCCCACTGCGTGCGCTTGCAATCAGTTCTGACACAGAATGTATGCACAGAAGACCTGTCTTTACTGTACTCAATAAACTTCACTCTTCTGAATGGGAGTTGTTGGGAACTGACTGCTGCGGGACTCTGACAATAGGGCAGCTTCATCTGGCCATTGCAGAGCAAATGAATACAGCATATAGCAGCTGGACTGGGCCCTTCAGTAGGGTGCCCAGCTCTGGACTGGGAAATCCCTGGAGACTTGAGGCTGGAGTCTGGGGAGGGGAGGGCCTCGGCAGGATATAATGCCAGAGAGTCCATTTTCCAAAGGAGCCTTTTCTTCAGGGGAAATGATTTTCGTCATCTGGAGATCAGTTGTAATTCCGGAAGATCCCAGGACCTCCTCGGAGGCTGGCAACTCTACCCTTCATCTTTTAGGCTTGGCAGCTCCAGGTTATTTATTTATTTATTCTTTGGATTTGTATCCCGCCCTCCCCGAAGGCTCAGGGCGGCTAACAGGGGCATAATGCCTAATAAAAACAATAAGAACAATATAAAAATACAATACACTATACAACATAATACAATTAATAAAATATCGGTGCTCCACTACTCACTCCAGTTCCTAAAATCAAGATGGTGTTCTAGAGATGTTATAATAATACATCGGCCGTATATGTCCCCACAACCCTATCATCCCCAGGTCCGTCTCGCACCCCCGATGGTACCCGCACCAGCGGTGGTAAGGGTGCGGTGATGAAAAAAGCGTTGGTGGAATAATGGTGGCGGCGGCTCCTAAAAAGCCTGGCGGAAGAGCTCTGTTTTACAGGCCCTGCAGAACTGCCCAAGGTCCCGCAGGGTCTGGATCTCTTCTGGGAGCTCATTCCAGCAGGTAGGAGCCACCACCGAAAACGCCCTAGCCCTGGTCACAGCGAGTTTGATGTTCCTGGGGCCTGGAATATCCAGGAGATTTTGGGTCCCCGACCGTAGTGCCCTTGGGAGAACATGTGGGGAGGTTGGGAAATTCTTGGAGATTTTGGGGGTGGAGCCTGAGGCGAGCTGGGTTTGGGGAGGGGGAACTTCAGTGGTGTACAATGGCATAGCGCCCACCTTCCTAAGTGGCTGTTTACTCCAGGTGAACTGATCTCTGCCGCCTGGAGATAAGTTTTAATCCCCAGCCCCCGCTTGGAGGTTAGTCCAATCAAGGACCAGAGATCACGGGACAGGCTGAACTTTGTAAGGAAAAACAACCGTGACGTGATAACGAAACCTTTTCAGAGAGAAAAATGTATCTTCTTTAATTATCCAGTGAATAACAAATCACAAAGGTATTTTCTTTGAAGTAAATTGGTCTCACGTTTTTCTTTCTGGCGGTACAGCGCTCAGTGGACCATTTCGGGTGATAGTATGCACCTGAAGCCGTCTTGAAGCCAGTTTGGTGTAGTGATTAAGTGCGCAGACTCTAATCTTGGAGAACCGGGTTTGATTCCCCACTTCTCCACTTGCACCTGGCTGGATGACTTTGGGTCAGTCACAAGCTCTGGCACAGCTGTCCTTGAAAAAGAGCAGTTTGTGTCAGAGTTCTCTCAGCCCCACCCACCTCACAGGGTGTCTGTTGTGGGGAGGGGAAGGGAAAGGAGTTTGTAAGCCACTCTGAGACACCTTTGGGTAGTGAAGGGCGGGGTATAAATCCAATCTCTTCTCTTCTTCTTCTTGAAAGAATTTTAGAGGGCAACACATAGCTGCTTTTCACATAACCAAATGAGGTAAGCTAGAAAGGAAGAGGGAGTAGAAAAAAATACAAAAGCTGTAAGGTCTCATCTGATGAACCCGTGAGTGAAACAAGTCCATTGAGCGCTGTACCGTCAGAAAGAAAAACCTGAGACCAATTTCCTTCAAAGAAAACACCTTTAGGATTTGTTATTCACTGGATAATTAAAGAAGATACATTTTTCTCTAACAAGGTT
>NW_015172020.1:148304-149803 GCF_001447785.1 Gekko japonicus | reverse complement strand
TGTGTGCCACACAAGCCGGAATGCGCCCCCCCCCCGTGTAGTTGTTAGGCATGCTGATTACTTTGCATTAAATATGCTCGCCAGGCAAACATACCTTTTAGTTTATTTATGTCACACCCCACCTCCGCCCCCTGTTGGTCGTGTCCCAACACCGTGGCGTGGGGGCCCTGGAACGCTTCACGTTGAGGTCCTCTCCAAAGGGAGGGCTTGAGAGCACAGTTGTCTAGGTCTCCGGAGAGCCCTGTGGGGTTGCTGGAGGTCTGTGCTGGTGCCGGGGGTGTCGGAGCAAGGGTCGTCCACACCAGTAGCAGGACAATTTATTTACTTCATTCTCCACAATAAGGACCAAAGCGGTTTGCATCATTCTTCCCTCCTCCATTTTACACTCACAACCAGGGCTTTTTTTGTAGGAAAAGCCCAGCAGGAACTCATTAGCATAATAGGCAGCAGAAACTCGTTAGCCTATTAGGCCACACCCCTGACATAACAGCTCATTGGCATATTAGGCCACACCCCATGTTGCCACACCCACCTTTTGCTTCTTATTCTGTTTACTTTGTTTGTTGTCAAAACCCTGGGGGGGGGTTGTAGCAGGGACTCCTTTGCATGTTAGGCCACACACCCCTAATGTAGCCAATCCTAATGAGTTTCTGCCATTGGGTGTGGCCTATTATGCTCATGAGTTCCTGCTGGGCGTGGCCAACTCAGGAGCCAGCCGGAACTCCGTTCCTGTGCGTTCCTGCCCAAAAATAGCCCTGCTGACAGCTACCCTGTGAGGTAGGTTAGGATGAGAGTATGTGACAGGCTCAAGGTTAGAGTTGCCATTTCCCAATTGGGGGTGGGGGATTCTCTGGTTTTGCAGGCTCCTGCCTACCACCAGCCAGCGGGATGAAATTCCCCCTCCAATAGAAACATTGCCAGAAATAAACGTGATGTGCCTACTTCATCTGGGAGTGACAAAGGAACATCGGTGACATCGGGGGTGACGCTCTGGTTTTGGGGCAAAACTCTATGGTTTGAGGCTGATTTTACCATAGAGTTTTGCCCAAAAGCCAGAGCTGCGGTGGCTCAAGTGGTTAAGACGTTGAACTGCAGGCTGTGGAAGGTCGGTAGTTCAGCAATTCAAGACCCGAGTGTGCCGCATGACGGAGTGAGCTCCCGTCTCTGGTTCCAGCTCCTGCCAACCTAGCAGTTCGAAAGCAAGAAATTGCAAGTAGATAAATAGGTACCACTTTGGTGGGAAGGTAACAGCGTTCCGTGCGCCTTGGTGTTTAGTCATGCCGGCCACATGACCATAGAAACGTCTTTGGACAGCGCTGGCTCTTTGGCTTGGAAACGGAGATGAGCACCGCAACCCTAGAGTCAGATTCGACTGGCTTTCGAGCAAGGGAGACCTTTACTTTTACCCAGGGGTCTTGTTGTAGAAAAAGAGCTGCCGGAGCTCATTAGCATAACTCATTAGCATAACTTATTTGCATATGCCACGCCCCCTGACATCA
>NW_015172020.1:138026-148167 GCF_001447785.1 Gekko japonicus | reverse complement strand
CAGGCTGGGGTAAGTGATGCTCTGTCTTCTTGGGTGCTTGGGGGGGGGTCAACAGTGGGAGGGCTCCTAGTGTCCTGGCCCCACTGGTGGACCTCCTGATGGCACCTGGTGTTTTTGGCCACTGTGTGACAGAGTGTTGGACTGGATGGGCCATTGGCGTGATCCAACATTGGCTTCTCTTATGTTCTTATGTTCAGTACACACTATAATAAAAGATGGCAACGTTCTGTCAACATCTGAATGGCCGCCTACACCCTAGGCTGTTAGCTGTCCAGTTGGTGGTGATGTTGATGTCGGGGCCAGGGCCATGGTGTTAAGGCGGCACCCTACTTGAAAGCCTGGCAGAAAAGCTCCATTTTACAGGCCCTGCAGAAGTGCAAAAGGTCCCGCAGGGCCCTGATGTCATCCAGGAGCTCGTTCCACCAGAGAGGGGCCACTACAGAAAAGGCCCTGGCCCTTGTTGTTGCCAACCTGGCCTCTTTAGGGCCCGGGAGAACTAGGCGATTTTGGGATCCCGATCATAGTGCTCTCTGAGGCACATGTGGGGAAAGGCATTCCCTTAGGTAAGTAGGTCCCTGACAATATAGGGCTTTAAAGGTAAGAACCAGCACCTTGAACTGAATCCGGTATGTTATAGGCAGCCAGTGCAGTGCTTTTAGGGAATTATATATGAACTCACCCCCTGACATTTTGCAATTGGCTCCACTTCCTGTGGTAGCCGTTTTGCAATTGGCTCCACTTCCATTGGCAGCCATTTTGTGATTGCCTCCACTTCCTGTGGCAGCCGTTTTGCGATTGGCTCCATTTCCTGCGGCAGCCGCTTTGCTATTGGCTCCACTTCCTGTGGCAGCCGTTTTGTGATTGCGTCCACTGCCCTGTGTCAGAGTTCCAAAGGTGCCCACTGGCTCAAAAAGGCTGGGCAACCCTGCTGTAACCACGGCACCACCACCCATTTTCATCAGTGTTACTTTATCCATGAGCTGCACCTAGGATTGGTTTGTCTCATCCCTTGTTGCCCGTCACTCAGGTCAAGCCCTGACCCAGACAACATTGTGGTTCTGCAGTAGCTATGGTCAGTGGGTTTCATGTCTTTATGCATCGTAGGTAATGGTGTACCTGTGCAGAATGGTGTACCTGTGCAATGATTTCTTTTAGGACTGACTGATTTGATCTTCTTGCAGTCCAAGGGACTCTCAAGAGTCTTCTCCAGCACCATCGTTCAAAAGAATCTATTCTTCGGCGCTCGGCCTTCCTTATAGTCCAACTCTCGTAATGGTGTACCTGTGCAGAAAGGAAATATGGTTTTCCCCAGGGTCAAGTGTGGGTCAGAGTCTTAAAGTCGTCCCTTGTGCCTGTCTAGTAGGAAGCATCGTTTCAGCAACAGCCTGCTATTGGCAGCTGTGCAGTTGCTGTCATCTATTGCAAGGTTTCTCACCTAGGGCTATGGCTGGGTCATGTCACATAGATTCAGATGAACACCAGATGATAAGGCACAGGAGTGTGTGTGTGCCTGCATGTGTGAAACCATTTCTATCGCAGGCAAGGTGGCATGGTATGGCCCAGGCTCATCAGGTCTTGGAAGCTAAGGCAGGGTTGGTACTTGGAGGGGAGACCACCAAGGAAGACTCTGCAGAGGAAGGCCATGGCAGACCCCCTCTGCTTCTCACTTGCCTTGAAAGCCCCTTGCTGGAGCCACCATAAGTCAGTTGCGAATTCACAGCACTTAAGTGTGTATTTATTTCTATTCTTCCTGTAAACCATTGGTACAACATTTGGTGGCTGCAACAGCTGTAGGGAGTGTTCCCTCTTAGCTGAGCTAGTGTGAGCTAGCTCACCGGTTTTTAGCCTTGTCTTAGCTCAGAAAGGAGGGCTCCAGAGCAAACTAATTTATGCAGTAGCCCGATCGCTCACTCACAACTTTAATGCCAGTAGCTCACAAGGGCCCCGGTCACACCGGCCGGATATCGTGGGGGAGAGGCGTGGCTGTTTGCCCCGGGACAAAATAACGCATGGTTGCGCGAGCAGACATCTTGTGGAGGTTCCGTGGAGGTCCTGTGGGTAGGGGGGAGGTGCCGATCACAGGACAATCCTGCGGCGCAGCAAAGAAGCAGCACGGTGCGGCAAACGGGTTTGTTTTTTTCTGTACACCAAAGTATGCGCATGCTCCGTTGGGTGCTTGTGCGCATTCATGGAGACTTGGAGGGGGGGAAACCTTTTTGCAAGGGGACATGGGCGGGCGCCGGATGCCACCGGAAACGCGATCAGACGCCCGCCCTTCCCCTGCAGTTACCGGAAACTAGTACCTCGGAGGTACTAGTTTTTTACCCTGCATCTTCGGCAGGAAGCCTCGTGTGAGCCACGGGAGCTCTACGCTTCCCAAATGTGGCGGTGAGATCGCGCCCAAAAAATCCGCCTATCTTCCGTCTCTCTAGCGTGGCTAATGTTCCGTGTGACCGCAGCCAAAGTAGAATTTTTGCTCACAAGACTCCACATCTTAGACGGAGCATAGGGGGTGGGTTTGTTTCATTGATAGATGTGCTATGGGGGTAAATTTCCCTATGAATTACCCCCACCCACAATATCTTGAGGACCCCCAACGTGTGAAAGTCAAATTGGAGCTACTGCTAATGGCCAGACCCACATTCCAGCAGATGTTCCTGTGTTAGCCCTACCCAAGACAACAACTTAACGAAATGGTACTACAAAGAAATATACAAGGGAGCCCTTTTGGCTTCAGGGAACTATGTGGCAATTTATATGCAATTCAAAGTACTAAACTGCTTATAAGCCCTAGCCTCATGAAGAAAGGCCCCTGATTAAAAATCGAGAATCTGTGGGCATTAAGATAAAGAATATGTCCTCGCTTCTGTCTGATAATCAATTAAGCTTCACTTCCCTATTTGGACATCATGATTATGTTGATGTTTCATAGATCTCTACAACAGCAATAACGGTTTTTATTATTATATTTCCTTTTTATATGCACACAAGCTCCGGCTTTTGTTTCGCTACCTGTAAATGAAATAATTATTCTTTTTCTGCTCTATCAGCAAAAAAATACCCCTCCAAAACAAACCCAGAAGAAAAGCGCAGATGGATTTTGCGCCTGGACCAGAAAGTTCATTCTCCTCCATCATCACTCACTGCTTTTCCGTTTATTACAAAACTATATTTAACAAACAACATTTCAGAATAGCAACATATAAAAACCCCAAGCCATTTCATGGAAATTGTTGCAGGTTTTCAAAGTAAATAACTATAATTGCTTAGGAAATTCTTTTGTTTCATTGGGAGGCTAAGTTATTAAAAGGAGAAACCAGCTGTGTGAAGAGACTTTTTGGAGGCGTGGGCTAGATTCAAACGTTCCCGAGGTCTCTTTTGAGCTACACGGTCTCAGATCAGAAACATGGGTTATTGGGACATTTGGTTAATACAGGAGAGTTTTGCTCAGTCATAGAAGCATTTTACTGAGTGCCGTAAATAAATCTCCCAAGAAGTATGTTGCAAAAAAGATGAACTTACATTTATTCAAGGAGATCAGGTTCAGGTTTGGGTCAAAAGAAGAGAGAGAAGCCTATCTAAAGAGTCCTTTCCCTGTCACTAATGGCCAGCTCGTCCTGCATCATGTGTGTGGGAGTATGAGGACATTGTACCTACAGGAGAGACCTGCATGGACATGAAAGCCATGTGAAGAGCTACAGAAGGATTTCCTAAATTAAATGATCAGACAAAACCATGGCAAACCTCTGAATACCAATGCTAGGAGGCAGCATCAGAGGAAGGTCTTAGCCTCTGCCAGGGCTTTTTTTTGTAGAGAAAGCCCAGCAGGAACTCATTAGCATAATAGGCCACACCCAACATGAGAAACGTATTAGCATATTAGGCCACACCCTGACAGCACAGCTCATTGGCATATTAGGCCACACCCCCATGTTACCAGAAGTGTGCTCATTCAGCCACACCCACCTTTTGCTTCTTATTCTGTTTACCTTGTTTGTGGTCAAAACCCAGGGCCTTTTTTTGGAGCAAGAACTCCTTTGCATGTTAGGCCACACACCCCTAATGTAGCCAATCCTAATGAGTTTCTGCTGTTGGGTGTGGCCTATTATGCTAATGAGTTTCTGCTGGGCGTGGCCAACTTGGGAGCCAGCCGGAACTCTGTTCCTGTGCGTTCCTGCCCAAAAATAGCCCTGGCCTCTGCGCCCTGTTTCTTGGCACTTCAGGGCGACTTTGGCCAAATGTGTGAAACAGGATGCTGGACTAGATGGTCTGATCCAATGGGGCCCTACTTTTGCTCTTATCCTTTCCCCTCTGTTATTTCAATTTGCAGGAGCCTGGATTAAATCTGTTTGAAAGATATGATCCCCTATCTACTTAATCACTTAATGCAGAAATATGGCACGATGTCAGGTTCCAGTAGGCAGACGATAGGTGCTGATGGAGGTGGGCTGTCTTACTGTCATCTTATCCAGTTAATTGCTGGAGATGTGTACAGTCTTTTGGAAACAGGGCGAGCTTTCTACTCAACCCCCAAAAGACGATGGATAAACCCTTCTCTTTATTCTACGATGCCTGGGGATGGATTGCCCTAGAATGGAGTAGATCACTCTGCGTGGAGACTGTATACCTTGGGACTTTAAAGTCCCTGGGTTTGACCTTAAGTAGAATATTGTAAGTTTATTATATGTATTATTACATGTGTTTTCTTTGTTATAGGGCCCTTATAACTGGCTTAAGTCCTTTGGGGGGAAAGAGCCTTGACCATAATCCAGGGGGAGTCATGGATTCTAACCTCAAAGAAACACGATGGGTTCCATTAATAAAGGGGATTATATTGCATTATGTGTAAAGTCACCAAAATCCAGGAATTAGCTTGTCTTTGACAGGACCACAGTTCAAATGCCCAGTAGTCTTGCTGCAGGGAAGAGCACAGACAACTCAGTCCCACACCACCTGCCAGGAAAAGCCAGGGGAAGCAGGATGGGAAGTTCAGTTCTGCCAGATTCTCACTTATCCTACTTTCATGTTGACATTCTTGCCTTAAGTGATGATGACCATTACTTTTTTAAAATTTATTTTGAAACTTACTCTTAACTACTAAGTAACAGTTTTATTATTGAGTCATGACTGGTCTGGTTAACATGTGGACATGTACACTATCAAACAGTCTAAAGTTTGGGAAGTCTTCAGGTTGCATCAAGTGACTGGCCACCCACACAAGTAGCTCAGTGAATTAAGTACATGTCTGACATTTCTGAAGAGAGCCTCCCCAACCACCTACCAGCCACCTGTTTGCTAGTTTACCCTGTGTTTGTTTGTTCTGCCCATCATGATATCAGATATGGAAGCCCCCACATTGGACTAATCCGGGACTGGCTTTGCATGTGTTTGCATGTGTTTGAAGATCATCTGGAAATAATGGGTTTTGTCAGTACACCTTATAGAGGGTGTGTGTGCAAAGCTAATGAGTTCCCCTAGCTCTTTTTCTACGAAACGACCCCTGCCTTTGTGTATGTGCCGGCTCCAATGCAGATGCAGAGCTCCCTTATACATGGGTTCTTCGTTCATTTCATAGCAAGTGACTGATCCACATTTGTAAAGGGATGCACATAAGGAGTGTATCACTCCCCAGGAGTGAATGAGGATAGCTACTTGTGCAGGAAATGGCTGCCATCTAGAGCCCCACATATGCATGTGGCTCCAATGGCTGGCAATGGGTTAATAGAATTCCAAAAGCACTCGGGTCTGCTATCAAATCCTGCTACCAGGAGAAATTCACTTTGCTATATCATGAGGAGCTGTGAATTTGATGATGTCCCTTTATTGTATTGGATAGTTATTTTCTCACAGTCCCTTTACGGAAACAATTTGCTTTAGTTTCACTTTTGACTTGTGTGTTGTCGTTGGCTGTAGCTACTTAGACCTAGCAGGGCCCAAACTAAACCTTGCTATTGTACCAATAAAGTTTTGAATTCTTTTGGTACTAGGTGCACTGGCAACGAGGATAAAACTAATGTGACCATGGCAATGTACAGAGTAGCATCAGAAGTTCTTCTATTAAAGTGTCTGATGGATTTAACAATGCTCATGTTTTTCCAGGATTAACTGCACAATTATTCATCCTGTTTTTTCTTCCCACGGTGATTGGGTTTTTTAAATTCTCAGGGTTTAAAAAAAATGGTTTAAGACTACAAAATCCATGAAGCTGTGTTACTTTGAGTAAAATATACAGACCTGATAACTTTTTGGCCCTTTATCTGAAACAGTGAAGGAACAGCAATTCAAATAGTAGCAGTCAGAATCTGAATAGGTGTCTAGGTTTGGTGTAGCTCAGATCCCATAACCATGTTTTTGAAATAATCCAGAAGGATACAGCAGGGACCTCCTCCTGCCATTTTAAAAAAATAGAAGAGCACTGGCGATAATCGCAAATCCGCAACACTGGATTACAGCCAACAATTATTCAAATGTTTTCCACATTATTTCCCCCACTCCTCTTGAGAGTTTTTGGATAAGAAATCACTTTCAAAATCTGTTGTCAGAAAACCGCCCTAATGCAATAGAAATGTTTGCAATATGTGCCGAGTGTCATACAAGATGTGTTGATGTGTGCTGGCTGCTTCGTCGCAATCTGTTTACCAAAAGGAAGAACAGGAACACAGCAGAATGGGTTTATGTTCTAAAAGGTGCGCTTTGGAATGTTAAATCATTTTGGGGGAAGAATTAGAGGAAGACACATTGTGTTCAATTTATAGGCACATGCGGAGAAAAAAAGATGAATTTACACAATCGCTGTGCAATTATCTTTCTGTGGCCTGGGTGCAGAGGTGCATGAACGGGCACTTTTTTGTTTGCCTTTTCTATGTTGTCATTATGAGCATTTTTGTTTCACCTGTTTTCATTCCCACTTATTGCCTTTTACACCATTTTTGCACCATTGATGCACAATGGGAAAAAAACCAACGGTGTCTGTTTTAATGGTAAGGATTCTATTCAGTTTAGCATGGTCGAGGAAAACATGTCATGCTGAGCAGGGAGAACCTGTGTCAGAAACCTAAATTTTCAAATTGAAGCTGGGTCCATGAAATTTGCTAACATCCCTATTCAGGAACAAATGTCTGGGGGCACGACTAGGTATTATGGTGTCCACAGGCCTGACCCACACATAATTACTCCATTGTACAGAGGAATCTAAGCCTAATCCTTATCGGGCCCATGGTGTGGTGGCACCAGGTGCTCGTTACCCCGCCCCCATGTCTTTTCAAGAGTTTTGGTTCCTATTCACACAACCTGGCAACCACACATATCAGGAAGAAGTATGTACAGTTAGGACGCTCCCGGTATACATGGATGTGACGTCTGAAAGTGTCTAATAGAACTTACGTGTCAAGGGTCGCGGTCACACTGGCCACAGAATGTGGGGGGGGGAGGCGTGGCTTTTCGCTCCGCCGCACGTGTGATCAGACGCGACAGCAGGGAATTTTGTCAGCGCACATTTCCAGCGCGCTTCATGCGGCGCTGGAGCGATCAGACGGAGGACGTCCGTCTGTGGCCCGTCGCAAGCGGATAATACTGGTGTTTCTGCAGTAGCTTTGAACTACGAATCTTCGGCGGGATGCGATGGCTTCCCAACGGGTGCGCGACGCTTGCCAGATGTGCTGGTGTGATCGTGCCCGTTAAATCCGCCCGGCATCCGTGAGTATCCCACGGCAACTTCTGTGTATGATCGGAGCCTATGTGTAGCATTATCTCAGCAAGATCAGCAACCCCAGGAAAGCAAATCTTAATCATGTCTCCATCCCCCCCCTCCCCAGCACTGAGGGCCATTTTAGTGTGTGTGTGTGTGTGGGGGGGATTAATGGAAATATCTAATTCTCTATAGCATTGTAACAATCTGTCTATTCGGTTCTGGGGATCCCTAGCTTTTATTTTAAAAAATAACTCAAGCCTCTTTTCTTATGGAGATAGAAGGGGGAAAGTTACCTTGCCAATGAAAAGAGCAAGAGCCTTACTTTCTTGAATGGAACCTGGGAATTCAGAGGTCTAGGTTGGTTGTTATAATGTGATGATGCTACAGTTATCTAGTTATTGCCATTTCATCTTTTTAAAGCCCATGTGGTATGGGGGATATTAAATACTGGGTTCTAGACGCATGGCAGTGATCAGCTCAGGTTTATTCAGTGATTTCAGCAAAACTACAATACAAGACTCCAGCTCTGTTAAATAGCATGCAATTGCCACACCCAAACACACCCCTTTCCCAGTGATAGGCTATTCACAGAACATTACTACTTGATTGGTTTATTCCAGAGTCCTGGTCAGCTATTGTTCTTGTGCTCCAAGCTCAGCCAGTCTCTGGGGTGATTCAATCAGGGGTGATTCAATCCCAATACATAACAGGGGAGGAAATCCCTCCCCCCGGTGGGGGTAAGCAGCTGGGAAAACTGTGCCAAAGTTGCAGGTCCTTTGGAAGCACAGAATACCTTCCATATGTAGGGCAAGTGTGCTTTGGCTGCACATCTGCAGGAAACATCAGATGGAAGGTGGTTTGGGAAAGCACAGAGAAGCCATGGAAAGACAACAGACAGTCATATGAACATAAGAGAAGCCATGCTGGATCATCAGGCCAATGGCCCATCTAGTCCAAAACCCAGGTGCCACTAGGAGGTCCACCAGCGGGGCCAGGACTCCAGAAGCCCTCCCACTGATGTGCAGTGGGGAAGCTTAGAAAGAATCCATGGCAATTGGGAGTCCAAACCAGAGCAAAAGGCTGTGTGGCAGTCACCTAAGGCAAAAGACAAACTGCAGATAGTAATATCTTCGGGCAGAATACGGCCTTAACCTTTTGAAACAAAGAAGTCATTTGTGAGTTAAAAAAAATTCTGATAAGATGGTAAACTTGGTGACTCTCAAGTCCAAATTTACTTGGCGTGGGGACCCACGTGGAACAAAAACCCTCAGCTCTCACTTAAGACCTCAAAGCCTGGGAGCTGTTTTCATAGGCTTCATGACCCACTTTTGAGTCAGGACTCACAGGTAGGGAAATTTAGTTCTAGAGGGTTCTTTGAGGCAGGGAACGCCCCTGTTCCAGTGTGGCAAAATCTGGTATAGTGGTTAAGAGCCAGTTTGGTGTAGTGGTTAAGAGCACAGACTCTAACCTGGGAGAACCGGGTTTGATTCCCCGTGCCTCCAAATGCAGCTGCTGGTGTGACATTGGGTCAGTCACAAGTTCTCTCAGAGCTGTTCTCTCAGAGCTATTCTCTCAAGAGCAGTCCTCGAGAGAGAGCTCTCTCAGCCCCACCTACCTCAGGATGTCTGTTGTGGGGAGGGGAAGGGAAAGGAGAGTGTAAGCCGAGTGAAGGGTGGGGTATAAATCCAATCTCCTCCTCCTCCTCCTCCTTCTTTTCGCACATTCCTTAAAGACTAACAGATTCATTCGTGCATCAGCTTTGGGAGAGTAGAGCTGGATTCATCAGGTAGGTCAAGGGTGTCCAACTGTTAAGTCTTAAATGTGCCACAGATGTCAGGGTGAATGGTTTCAACGTAATCCACTTTTCTATGTGTAGGGTATTTTAATGTGAATTTTATTGAAAATGCGTTCATTTCTCAGGAAAGAAAAAAGCAAACACATAAACATCATAAACAAGACAATACAGAAACCCATCCCAATGCTACAAAGAAGGAATCACCTTATTTTGGAAATAGAAGGTGATGCTAAGCTAAGCGTCTACGTGCACCTAAATAAACCTTATCTACCCCCAGGAGCACAATCAGTACAACTACACATATTAAAATATACAATGTTGAAGATTATTTCTTAATAATTAATCTATTATTACAGCAAATAAAAATCTTGATACGGCCCTGCCTTTAGCATGGGATATTTATCTTTATGTGCATAACTAATAAATGGCATCCATACTTCCATCTTCAGACCCCTGGCAACCATTATTTAGTTTGTGAGTTTGCAGTTTAATGGCCATATCTCAACATCTGGTGAAGATCCATTCAGTCTCATGAACCTCCGTGCAACATCTGAAATGGTACAATCTGAACCAGGCTAACCATGTCAGTGAGAAATAGCCTTTAGTGCATGACCTCTAACCAAAATGGTTATTAGTTACTATGGTTGCCAGTGACA
>NW_015172020.1:136380-136624 GCF_001447785.1 Gekko japonicus | reverse complement strand
CTATATCACAATTTTTTACCAGTAATTTCGTTTTGGTGGTATTGATCTTCAGGCCTGCTACTGCTCCATATTTTCTTATAATCTCCATTAGTTCTTTAATTGAAGTTTTAGGTTCTTCCATAATGAATACCAGGTCATCCGCAAATGCTCTTAGTTTGTATTCCTCCCCTTTGTTTTTAAGTCCTTGTATGGCCTTATTTTGCCGAACTAAGTCGTTTAATGTTTCGAGAGCAAAAATAAATAG
>NW_015172020.1:99582-136362 GCF_001447785.1 Gekko japonicus | reverse complement strand
CGAACTAAGTCGTTTAATGTTTCGAGAGCAAAAATAAATAGTAATGGTGAAAGTGGACAACCTTGTCTTGTCCCTTTTTGTATTTCTAGTTCTTGCGTCAATTCACCATTAATTATAATTTGTGCACATTGTTTCTTATATATTGCTCTTATCCATGTTTCGAAAGTATTTCCGCATTCCGCTATTGCCAATTTTTGCAGTAGGTAGGACCAGGAGACATTATCAAATGCCTTTTCGGCATCTAAAAACATTAATGCTGCTTGTTTTTCTGGGTGATTTTCGTAGAATTCTAATACATTTATCACTGTTCTGATATTATCTTTCATATGTCGTTTCGGTAAGAATCCGGCTTGGTCCTTGTTTATCATCTGGTTTAAGATCTTTTTGAGTCTCATTGCCAATATATTTGCGTAGATTTTGTAATCTACATTCAGTAGGGATATCGGTCTATAGTTTTTTATTTGGTTCATTTCTGCGTTGGGTTTTGGTATTAAGGTTATTATTGCTTTAGTCCAAGATGTTGGTAGTTCTTTTTGTTTTTCTATGTCCTGTATTACCTCTTTCAGTGTAGAGACCAGTTCTTCTTCAAAGCACTTATAGAATTCTGCCGTTAAACCATCCGGGCCCGGCGATTTTTTGTTTTTTTGATTCTTAAAAGCTTCTGTCAATTCGCACATTGTAATCTTTTCATTCAAGACTTTCTTTTGCTCGTCATTAAACTTTTGTATATTGTTTTCCTCCAGGTACTCATGGCCCTGATCTCAATAGGGAGCATGTTCCACCAGGCAGGGGCCAGTGTGGAAAAAGCCCTGTCCCGGGTCGAGGCAAGACAGACGTCTGTTTCCTTTCTTGTAGTCATCAGTGAATGCAAGGCCCTACAATGGAGCAAACAGCAGCTCCTCAGAGTCCTTTCATGGCAAGAAAATGATGGGGGGAAAGAAGAGGGAGGCTTACACCCCTTCTTCCCATGAGCCATGGTTGGGGCTGCCAACTTCCAGGTGGGGCCTGGAGAACTCCCAGAATTGCAGCTGGTCTCCAGACCACCCTTTCCCCTGGAGAAAGTGGCTGCTGTGGAGGGTGGACTCTGTGACAAGGAGATCCCACTGACAACCTCCAAAAAACATCACCCTCCCCAGGTAAAGGTAAAGGTTCCCTTGCTCGAAAGCCAGTCGAATCCGACTCTAGGGTTGCGGAGGTGCTCATCTCCGTTTCAGAGCCGAAGAGCCAGCGCTGTCCGAAGACGTTTCCGTGGTCATGTGGCCGGCATGACTAAACACCAAGGCGCACGGAACGCTGTTACCTTCCCACCGAAATAGTACCTATTTATCTACTTGCAATTTCTTGCTTTCGAACTGCTAGGTTGGCAGGAGCTGGAACTAGAGACGGGAGCTCACTCCGTCATGCGGCACCCGGGTCTTGAACTGCTGAACTAGCGTCTTAACCACTTGAGCCACCGCAGCTCCTAGGTAGGCAAATGGCAAGCCTAAAATTAGGTTGAAATCCATATTCAGTGTTGACCAAGCTTTAATCTGTATTGTTGACCTGTTCTGCATCAGACTGATGTATCCCGTCCCTGAATGGCACGTGGATGGCACCTCCGCCTATTCCACAAGGACTCTCCAGGAGCCCACATAGGGTTCATCATGGATGGCAGAGCCCGCAGAACAGAAAGATGGATAAAAGGCAATCCGTGTTGTTCGTATATTTATAAACTGTGTGCTAATTTTATTGGATTTATTTTAGAAACTGGCACTGCGCTTTTCTGTCCCAGGGAACAGCCAAGGCACCTGCGCCAGTGGCACCGCACACGCTCCCTTTGGGGGGGGGGGCATGCTGCGAGAGACGACAGAAGTACAATCATTAATGGCTCCCATTCAAAAAGAAGTCTGCTATATGCATTAAATACTCCCCCCCCCCAAAAAAAAAATGACAGAGGATTCCTGTGGTAGGTCACATCGAGATCAGAAGCAGAAACAAATATACACGTTAAATCTCTGTCTTTACAGGCTGCCCCGAAAGCCGTGAGAACAAAAATATTCAGGATAAGCGTTTTGTTCTGAAGAGTAACTAAAATATACTCCTCCACGCATATTAAATGCTTTATTGTAAATGCCAGAACGTTGGTGTTCTTTCCCCCTGCATTCCTGATTCGAAGCCCTCTGAGAATAGGCCTTTTTGTGCACGGCTTCTTTGAAGAACAAAATTATAACGGAGCTGCTGCGCCCTGTCTGCTTAATGATCCAAACGACTTTTGAGACGCCTGCTTTGTGCCTGCAGAGAAACAACCTGCAGTATGAGGATGAAGTGGAGTTGCCAGCCACTGGCTGGTAACTAGTGGGAGTCGGGGGGAGCGGGGCAGGAACATGGGTGCTATTACATCAGCTCCGGGAAAAACCCGGAAATAGTGCCATGCCTCTCTAGGAATCACTGGAAACTCTATGGTGAAGCCACAGAGTTTCTTGCAGTTTGTCGAATGGAGTGATGTCACTTCCCGATTCTCCACAGAAGTGACATAATACCATTGTGTCAATGGCAATTTTAATTTTTTTTCCTCCCACCAGCTGCTGGAACACTGGCAGGCAACAGGAGGCAGAGGGAGGAGATCTTCTGCTCCCAGCAGTGACAAGCTTAGGATGGAGGGGGGGGGGAAACTGTTCCAGAGATATCCCCCCAAAATTCCATTCAGAGGTCATATACAGCAATGATTAAGGGAAACATGTGCATCTCCCTCATTCCTCCTCCCTTCTCATGCCAAGAATTGTCCTCTCATTTTGGTTAGCTGGGGCCACGGTCACATGGGCCAGTTAACGTGGGGGGGGGGGGGAGGCGTGAGTGTTTTTCCTGGATGTAGCCCGATCACACAGTCCCCCAAGTCTTCGCGCTTAGGCTGTTAGCTGGCGATCACACGGTGATGCTGGAGTATGGCAAAGAAGTGGCGCAGCAAGCGTTTCATCTTTGTGCGCATGCGCAGTTCCGTGAAGCAGCACTGCTTTCAGTTACGTGTTTGTGCGCATGCGCTTGCGAAAAACATCCGGTTTGTGACGGGATATGGACGGGCACCAGATGCCACGGGATACTAGCACTCCAGCGATCAGACGCCCGCCCCTGCCCCGCATTTTCCGGATACTAGTGCACTTTCCACGGTTCTTTTTTACTGTGCATCTTCGGCGGGACGCCACGGGTGTGCTACGCTTCTCAGATGTTGTGGTGTGATCGCGCCCCGAAAATCTGCCTGACATTCGTGCCTTTAGCGCGGCAAATCCTCCGTGTGAACAGGGCCTGGGATTCACAAATGCAAGGGGCATGTGTTAACCAGAGTTAGTTCCCCTCTAGGATTCTGTGCCTGTGTGATTTAGGATCTTGGGGGGGGGCTCTCCACTTAATCAATATGACTTCCGTTGAAGCCCATGATAACAGGTATCAGTATCAACTGGCAATTATTTGTGTGGGAAGGGGTGAAGACCAAGATACACGAGCACAGAAACAAGCTGGGTTGTGCAGATTTTTCAGTTCGCCACAGTGATGGGGGGGGGGTTGAAATGGGCTGTGGGTCAGGCTGCCAATTCCGGGTTGAGAAATGCTTGGAGACTTGGGAGGTGAAGGCCGAGTTTGGGGAGGGGAGGGATCTCAGTGGGGCATGATGCCATAGACTCCATCCTCCAGGGGAACTGATCTCTGTCATCTGGAGATCAGTTGCAGTCCCAGGAGGCTGGCGTGGGGGGGGGGGGGGGGACTGCCTCCTGTGAGTGGGAAAAGGGCAAACTCCCCCCCCCCCCCAGTCATTTTCCCAACTTGAAAGTGCCCCGGGGAAACATACTGATGGCCACATAAAGCTTATTATTTGGGGCAGCTTCCTGGAGCCATTTCAGGTTGGGCATACAGTGTGCATGTGGGGAGGGGGAGGCTGAATCCCCAGCCCATAGCCAGGATTTTTTTAGACAGGGGACATGTACATTTCTTAGGGGGCACTGGCCAATCGACCATTAAAAAGGCGGGAAAATGACTAAGACACAAATGACTGAAAATGGCAGTCATGTGTCATGCTTAGGCTTGCCAAGTCCCCCTGGGGGGTGGGGAAACCCCCGCCCCAGAGGCCCGTTCCCCGCCGCCAGAGGATCGGGCCCCGGGGGGAACCCCACCCCAACGTGCACGTCACCCAAAAGTGACGCGGGCACACTGGGGGCGGGGCCATGGTCATCCGAGGGGAAACTCTATGGTTTTCCCTCGGATGGTCGTGGCCCCGCCCCCAGTGTGCCCGGCGTGGTTGCGTCCCTTTCGGGTGACGGCGTTGCGGCGTGTGCGCGCACTCCCGGAGCAGCGCTGGAGTCTCCCGCTCCAGCGTCAATCCGACTTGGGAACCCTACCTAACCCCGAGGTGCCCCACTGTAGCTACAGAGCTGCTGAGTCCCCTTCCCCCCCACACACACACCATGGTCTCAAACGTGAATCAGACCACCACATGCCTGGGAATTGAGTCCCCAGCATGGAGCTCACAAGGCACGCGAGATCCAATATAAGGCAGCTTCCCATGTTGTGGGCAGTGCTGTGTTTTCATGTGATGGGAACTTGGGGAAGTTCAAAACTACAGTGTTGGATGTAGTCTAAAAAACCCTATCTGGAGACTAAGAAAACTATGTTCCCCCTTGGAACCCTTTTTAAAGATTATGCGTCGGCGTTCCTGCATTTGTTCTGACAGTGCTGACAAAAATCTTTTCTATTTCTTTTTGTCCTTGACACTTCCTGGCCAGATTCCATTCTGAAAATTAATATTTATACCCAGATCTCAAATTGCCAATTCAGTAACAATACAGTCGGAGATAATCTGGCTTCCATGCACTGCATCACTGCAACGTGCATTTCTGTGCTCATTTTACCTCTTCTTAAGCTGTTAATGCTTCAGGATACAATTAGTTGACTGTGTTATACTTACTGAGGGAAATGTGATTATTAATTTGCTTTAAATGAAGGAGGGGAAATAATGGAAAAATGAGATGCCATTGTTCTCTGAAATTTGTTTTTAAGTGAATTAGCGATTCTCCTGCAATGCTCTCTATATAGCCAGATTTGATGGTTTGTTAACATAATTGAAGATGATGATGGTTCACTCTCAATGTCAAGAAAAGCAACTTTCATATTGTTAAGCTAATACTTTTATAAGCAATGTATGACCTCCAACTCTTGGGGTTTTAGTGGGTTTTCTTTTCTTTCTCCTTTAGTATTAGATTCCCTCCCTAATTTCATTGTAGTTTTTAGAAAATGCAAATAAAAAAATCCCCTACGGGGGGCCAAAAAAAAAATAAGGATACAATTAGTTGGATTTCTAGCTATTGGTTGAACTAGTGTGATGTCTCAGAAGGTTTGTCAGGCTCTGTTCATAAAGAGAAGGGTCAGTCATATTGTATTACATGCTGTGGCTCAATGGAAGGGCACCTGCTTGGCACACAGAAGGCCCCAGGTTCAATCCCCAGCATCTCCAGTTAAAAAGCACCAGCAGTAGGTGATGTGAAAGACGTCTGCCTGGGACCCCAGAGAGCAACTGCCAGTCTAAGTAGACAACACTGACCTTGATGGAGCAATGGGCTGATTCAGTATAAGGCAGCTTCATGTGTCACCAGTTGCTGTGAGAGAACTGAAAAATTTGTTAGCGAGGAATAACTTTGTAAGTAGCATCAAAACAGCATGTGCTTTGCGTGTAGAATGTTGCCAGTTCGCACATTAGAGAGTATCTGGCTTGGGTCTGAGGTCCCCACTTTGTGTAACAATCCGATGTGAATGGAGAAGCTTCGGCCTTATCCTCCTGCTCTGTTTCCCCAATCTAAAACAGTCCCAGTGATGCTATTTGGCCACATGTCCCCTGACATAAAGACAGGTATCCGCAAAGCACCAAATAGCAATCCCCTAGACTGTAATTTATGTAACAATGATGGGTGGATGGTATAACACTTGGTGGATTTAGGTCTGTGAGAAGAAGAAGAGGAGGAGGAGGAGGAGGAGGAGATTGGATTTATACCCCGCCCTTCACTCAGAGTCTCAGAGCAGCTTACAATTTCTTTTCCCTTCCCCTCCCCACAACAGATATCCTGTGAGGCAGGTGGGACTGAGAGAGCTCTGAGAGAACTGCTCTTGACAGAACAGCTCTGAGAGAACATGTGACTGACCCAAGGTCACACTAGCAGCTGCATGTGGAGGAGTGGGGAATCAAACCCGGTTCTCCCAGATTAGAGCCTGCACTCTTAACCACTGCACCAAACTTGCAATCGTTATGCTTTAATTTTAGTTATAATTTTAGTTAATTGTAGCAATAGTTATGCTTTAATGTTTAAAAAATTACAATCAAAGCAGAGATTCTCTAATAGTATTTACTTGTGTACTATACCCAAAACAAACCTATAGCATTACAGAGGCGGGCCTCTGGTACAGAAAAGCTAACTAGATGCTTAGGGTTACTTAAGTACATGCCTGTATCTGAATCTGACCTTACCAGAGTCATGCAGAACAATACATGAGAATTAAGAAGAGCCTGCAACTCACATATAATTTCTACAGAGACATGACTTATGTATTGGGTTCAATGTAAAAAAAATATCATTTGCCTTGGAAGCACAGAAGCTTTTCACAGTATCCCTGATCCTCCATGTTTCCCAGTTAAGGGGAAAATGCTGTTCGAACAAATTACAAAGATGATCTGACTCCAACGGTAACAAGAGAAAGAAATTTTACTTACAAAAATGGAAGCACATCTTACATGATGTATTCATGTAGGTGCATTTAACTTATTGTGAACAGATTGACTTCAAAAAGCTTGAAATAGAAGGCAAGCAGTGGCCAACAAGGCTGACTGCCAAGTATACCTGAGCAGAGAATTCTCTTAACCCTTTCGTTTCTGATCTTCTTGCATGCAGAGTTCTCTGTAATGTAACAATGGACCCCCAGGGCTGAACAGAGACATAAGACTCTTATCTCACTACAGATGCTAATGTTCTGTCCCCAATCATTTCCCCACTGCTCTAATCAAGCTGATTACAATATACATTGTACCTTTGCATTGTCTTACGAGCATTCTTTACAACACCCCTCCCACCTTCTGACTGAGATAAAAAGACTCCAAGATGTCCCTTCCTACTCATGTCTGACAGAAGGGCACTTTGACTCTTGAAAGCTCACTCCCTGGAAATCTTGTTGGTCTCTACGGTGCTACTGGACTCAGATCTCACTGTTCTACCACAGACCAACATGGCTGCCCTATGGATCTGTAACCAGTCATCCTGACACATCCAGTTCCAGATTATAGGTAACCTTCCTGAGACCCTAAAATGTTTCTCCTAGTCAGAGTGGGCAATGCTTTATGGGGACAGCAGTGAAATTTGGCAGAATCAACAGCATTCCAGATGAAAAGATTTTGCCTTTGTGGGTTAGATATTGTTCAGAGTCTTTACCTTTAGATGCTTCTTTACTCCTTGTACAGATATGTTAAGGAGGCGGTTTAGAAATAGTTTCTTAAAAACTGGATTGGTTGGATCTTCAGATAGGGTTGTCAGGTCCCCCCTGGCCACCAGCAAGAGATTGGGGATAGGGTTGCCAGATCCAGGTTGGGAAACTCCTGGAGATTTGGGGATGGAGCCTGGGGAGGACAGGGACCTTTTTGTTGCTGTTGTTCAGTCGCACAGTCGAGTCCGACTCTTCGCAACCCCATGGACCAGATCATGCCAGGCCTTCCGGTCTTCCGCCGTCCTCTGAAGTTTGCTCAACTTCATGTTTGTTGCATCTATGATGTTGCAGGAATGATCGCACCACCCTCGGCAATCTTCATGACAAATTTCGGTTTGTGATGAGGCTCACACCCACCCCTAGAGCCCACCCTCCAAGCACCCATTTTCTCCAGGGGAACTGACCTCTGTAGTCTGGAGATGAGCAGTAATTCCGGGGGATCCCCAGGTCCCACCTGGAGGCTGGCATCCCTACCTTTGAAACTTGCTTGTCTGTTGTTGGGACAGTGACATGCTTGTAAAACATGGTTTGTGCTGTCAATCTGTCCTCGGTTTACCTATAACAAGATACTGAATGGCAGAGACGACGAGCTGATTCCACCCATTCTTCGCTTGGTTTTACAGTAGGGCTACGGTCACACAGGCCACTTCAGCACTGCCGTTTTTGTCACTCATTTGTCCCTATTGCTTTGGGTCCCCCCTCCCCTTATCCACATGTTTTGCTCCCTCTGGGACTACTAGAGAGAGCGAAACACATTGGGGGACAAAAAACCCTGAAGCAATAGGGACAAACGAGTGACAAAAATGACCGTGCGGAAGTGACACACTAAATAGTCCACTTTCAGTGCACTTCCCAACTGGATTTTGCTGGTTCACACAGTAAAGTCCAGTTGGAAAGTGGACTGAAAGTAGACTGAGAGTGGATTGTGTAGTGTGTGTGACCGCAGCCAAAGCCTCTCTGCAGGCAGAGTGGTGGGGGCACGACCTAGAGGAGATCCTGCTGCAGCTGAGTAACATCGTGCTGAGTTTGCTCTCCTCCCCGCCCCCAGCAGTGCTCCCTCTAAGCTGAGTGAGTGTGAGCCAGCTCACCGTTTTTTAGCCTCCGGCTCACATGCTTTAGTCTTAGCTCAGGAAGGAGGGCTCCAGAGCAAACTAATTTATGCAGTAGCCAAATCGCTGGCTCACAACCTTAATGCCAGGAGCTCACAAAGTAGAATATTTGCTCACAAGACTCCACGGCTTTGAGGGAGCATTGGCTCCCAGGTATTTAAGGACGAGGGATGCTCAGGGGCATGAGTCAAAGGGCAGAAGCCAAAGGGCTCTTGTCCTTCTGCTCTTAGCCTGAAACTGGGCAGAAGTTCAGCTGGCGGAGAGAGGAGACCACTTAGCAATCAGAAGCTTCTCCTCCCTTTATTATTTTTGTTGTGTTTGTTTTTTCTCTCCTCTCTGTAATGTTAGCCCCTTTGGGTCCCCATTGGGCAGAAAAGTAGAATGCAAATGTCCTGAATAAATAAATATACTAAATAAGTGGGGATTTGAACTTGGGCTGCCCACTTTCAGGTGGGGCCTGAAGATCTCCTGGAATGACCACTGATCTCCAGACGACAGAGATTGGTCCCCCTGGAGAAAATGGCTGCTTTGAAGGATGGACTCTATGGCAGGGGTGTCGAACTCGTTATGGGGGCCGGATCTGACATAAACGAGACCTTGTTGGGCCGGGCCATTTGTGTCATAAGATGTAATGCCAGGTAGAGGCGATATAAACTTTATAAAGGACACAAACACAAAGGGTTTTTTTAAATTTAAAATAAAAACATGCTTAAAACATTAGCACTCTTGCAATATTTTGTTTATTTAATGGTGTCTGATAACTGACACCTCTTGCTCTGAATTATTGCGCCAAAATGTCTGTGCTGTTGAGTATGCTGTTCAGGTCTGTATCTGTAAGCTGCAAACCTACGATGATGCAGCAGCAGCAGAACTGGAAGAAGAAGCAGAGGGCACCCAGTTCCACTGCGGGCCTGATCCGGCCCCAGGGCCGCATGTTTGACACCCCTGCTCTATGGCATTATACCCTGCTGAGTACCTTCCCCTCCCCAAACCACACCCTCCCCAGTTTCCGTTCCCCAAATCTCTAGAAATTTCCCAACCTGGTGCTTGTAAGACTCAACCCACACACCCCCAATCTTAATTTCATGCTCTAACCACTACACCGCATTGTCATTCTCTCATTGCTTGCAGAAAATGTAATGGAAAGATGGTGAAATAGGTAACTGAGAGCTCCAACTGAACAAGGTGGGCTGCATTTCACTCCCTGGTCCTATAACTTTCCCATTGTCTTCTGATGCGGGATTTCCAACAGCAATAAATGGACTCTAAATATTTATTTTCAAACTCCTTTGGACATAAACCTCTAGGCATTTTCTTCGTAATTGTGGCCGGCCAAAAGCTTTCTTTGGCCGCAGTTTTCCTTTCAGAGCAGAGACTTTAAAACTACCGGCCTGCTGGGAATTTTTCAAGGCACACCAATGCAGGGAGAGCCATGAAACATAAGCAGGAAGGGGGAAAGCTGGCATCGAATTAAAAGGCAAAGAATCACTTCTTGGGCCACTAAATTAATTATCTTCAAAGTTTTCATTAGCAGGAGATTTCTTATCAGCTAAAGCAAATTTTAAATTGGAAACTGGACAAATTTCTCCTTTTATCAATAGTGCATTAGTTCCTCCTTTATCCCCCCCCCCCGCCTCTGCTTCTTATGTTCTTTTTTGGAAGAAAAGTGCATGGAATTCACACTAGGGTTCTTTCTTTTTTGCCTGGAAATCTGTTTTCAGAATCTCATCAGATTCATTGAACTGCAGTCTCTCAGTGTTCAATTGAGCCCCTGAAATAGAAAAGCTAATTTGGAATGATATTTTTGCCTTTTGTAATCACATACCTGTGCAATACTTCTGTAAGAGCAGTTTACTCTTGAAAATCACTTCTTTGCCAACCAGCATTGCATGAAATTTAAAAGCTTGGTCTTCTATGGCATCGATACGAGTCTTTCTTCTGATGCTCCTGTATCTAAGGGTTGCCAACCACCAGGTAGGGCCCAAAGATCTCCCGGGATTACAGTTGGTCTCCACACTATAGAGATCAATTCCCCCAGAGAAAATGGCTGATTTGGAGGATGGACTTTTATGAGGGATTTCACATTACCTTTTTAAACCTCATGGTTTCCATTATTGGCCCGTCACGGTACAGGGACAGCTGTTTCACACAGCCTTTCCCGTCTGCTAAGGAGCCATCTCGGAAGTGCTGTGGCCATTTCAAACTGTGCCACTTTCTTTTCCCGCCATTTCCCCCAGTGTTCATGATCTCCCCGAGAAGGGGTTTTTTTAATGTTCTATTGGGAGCACTATGGTGCTGATTTGACATCCTGTTTCAGCATCATCGCACTCCAAATAGAACATTCCAAAAAAAAAAACCACAACAGAGGAGAGATCATGTGCTGGGGGAAAAGGGAAACAAAAAAGCTGTCACTGGAGGAAGCACCACAGGGCATTTTACACCACCCACTGTAGTGATTCAGATCCAGAAGAAGGGACTGAAGACCTGAGGAAAGCAGTTTTCGTCAACCAGGGGTCTTTTCGTAGAAAAAGAGCTGCAGGAGCTTATTAGCATCTGGTATGCTAATGAGCTACTAGGCCATTAGCATATGCCATGCCCCCTGACATCACCGGAAGTGATGTCAGAAGGGGAAGCAAAAGGGGGGGAGGCATCTTCAAAGCGCTAAACATCGCACCCCCATTCACTTGCGGGCTTCCTCCTTCTCTCTGGGAAATACAGGCCATTTCTCTCATTGTCTTCCATGGACCTTGACCTCCAGGACTTTGTAAATACTGCCTTCCCCAAATCACTGTTCCCGCTAATCCCTCTTATTTTCCTCTTAGATAGTTTGTGTCTTCCCCATGTGCTCCGAGTGTATTTTACTCTTTTCTTTTAATTATAATAAAAACACCTTTCTGGGGCTCTCTTGGCGTCCCTGAGCCGCAGCGCTTCTGCGCGGGGAGCTAGGGGTGGGGCTTGCCGCCGCCACCATTAGCGTGGGTTCCTGGGCTGCCGGAGCAGTGCTCCGGTGCGCTCTGGCCCCAAAAGACCCCTGTTGTCAGCAATGCCTCAGGCATGCTTCGCAAATGGGAGACAATTGGCAGCGTATGAACAGGTAAATATATTCCGTTAACAGCCGGTTACTCAAACGGGTCTGTCTGAAATGACAGAAAAATCCCATTAGTAACCAGTTCCTGAAACGGAATAGATAGGCTGTCTGAAATCCTTCAGTGGCACTATACCCCACTGAGTTCTCTTCCCTCCCCAAACCTCACCCTCTCCAGGCTCCATCCCCAAATTTTCCAGCCATGGTTTGGCAACCCTGCCTGTATACCTCCCTCCCTTTTAAAAAAGAACTTTTCTTTCTTCCATCCTTGAATTCTGTCTGCTGGCTCCACATTTCTTGATACCATTTCAGGGTCTGTTATGATTATTTATTTAATTGATTGGCTAAATCTTTTGCATCCTGACCTTAAGCAAAGCTTGGGCCATGCAGGTGATTATATTCGCACTTTATGCAATTTGCCTCGTTATGTGTGAGGTTGGATTCCATCTCAAATTTCTGCGCAGGAAAGCGCAAACCCCAGAAGCAGCGGGAAAGGGAGCTGGAGGCCTGTTGTGGGAGGGGCAAATCAATGAAAATCATCTCCTCTCTGACGAGATCCAACCCACTGTGTAATCTTTAAAGACAAGAAGTAAGTCAAAGGCTTCTGGATGATGCAGATCAGAACTATTTGCAGAAGCAGATGTGTAAAATTTTCAGAAATTGTAAAGGCATGAGTGGGGGGGGGGAATATGTTTTTCTATTTTTAACAAAAATTCTTGGGAAATTGAAATAAATGCAATCTACTTAATTAATTTAACACTTGATCCACTTTAATTAATGCAGCTGCTGGTGTGACCCTGGGTCAGCCACAAGTTATTACAGAGCTGTTCTCTCACAGGCAGTTCTCGAAAGAGCTCTCTCAGTCCCACCTACCTTCACAGGGTGTCCGTTGTGGGGAGGGGAAGGGGAAGGGATTGTAAGCTGCTCTGAGACTGCTTTGGGTAGTGAAGGGTGGGGTATAAATCCATAAATCATAGACCTGATTCAGACTGCTCAGTTATAGTTTTCTAAGTCCACTGAAGTCAATGCACATTAGAAGGGTATAATTCATTTTAGGGTGGCACTGGTAGTTTTTTTATAAGCACACAGCCCACACTAGATAGACAGAGCCCTTTGATGTAATTGCTCCGAGGATGCCAATCATCCCCTCTAAAACGGAAGAGCCCGCCTCCCCCATCCAATCTGGCAATCCTATGACTGTGGTGCATTGCGATTTTATCATCAATAAAGTTCCCTTTTCACTAGATTCAGTATTTCGGCTTTTGTAAAAACTGATAATTAAGACCTTGTTTCCAATGGACAATGTGAGCAGCCTGCTGCTGAGTGACTAATGGTTTGCCATCACTGTATTCAAAACCCGCAAAACCAGGGAGGCAACATCAGGGGAGGCCCATGGACACTGCCTATGACTGTGGTGCATTGCGATTTTATCATCAATAAAGTTCCCTTTTCACTAGATTCAGTATTTCGGCTTTTGTAAAAACTGATAATTAAGACCTTGTTTCCAATGGACAATGTGAGCAGCTTGCTGCTGAGTGACTAGAATGTTTGCCGTCACTGTATTCAAAACCCGCAAAACCGGGGAAGGCAACATCAGGGGAGGCCCATGGCCTCTATGCCTTGTTTGTTGGCCCTCCAGGACAACTGGTTAAATGGTGTGTGAAACAGTTCTGGACTAGACGGACCACCAATCTGATCCAGCAGGGCTCTTCTCATGTTCTTATGTTAACCAGTGCTTTAGGCTGTTTTTCGACAATTGCAGAAAGCAGTTTCCACAGATCTTTCATGTCTCTTCCAAGTTTTCCTGATAATGATGTAGTCCTTTCCCATCAGCAGAATTTGGTGGCAGAATATGGGTAGAATCCCTGCCTGGCACTTCATTAAAGGGATGTGTCCAAAATTCTCTTCCTCTGAATTCCTCTCGGGATTTTGGAGTTCCAGATTGCTGGTTTCTTCTGAAGAGGAAACTTAGTAATATAGAGGCTCCACGCTGTTCCATTTTTATTCCTGAATACCTTTTGGTGCTTTGCATTTAGTTCACACTCTTGGGCAAAACACTTGTCCCTATCTAGTCTTACACCAGGTTTCCAAAAGTTGCCAGGGAAATGCCTTGGGGAAGCTTACCAGCTTGAGAGGTCAGGAATCAACAGAACTCCAAAACTGGGTAACAAAGGATGTCCAGTCTTTAGCTTTTGGAACTTCTGCATTGAGCCAAAGGCTTGACTAGATGGTCTATACATCCCTGACGTGATGACATCACGGCGGGGACGTCCGCACCCCCCCCCCCGCCCGTGCGCCGGATCTCCAGAAACAGCAGTTCCCTGCACTTAAAGAAGCCGGCGTTTCCCTTTTAAATGCAGGAGCCGGAGTTTCCCCTTTAAGAGCAGCCACGTTTCCCTTTTAAGAGCACAAAGCTGGCATTTCCCTGCAAGCTTGCGGAGATCAGGCTTGGGGGGAAACACGGGTTCCACACACTTAAAGGGAGAGAGATGGGTGGCTGTGGGTGTTGGGGGTGGGGCTTCCCCCGCCGGTCATCTGGCCGGTGGCGGGTAGAACCCCCCCCAAAATGGGGGACCCTTGGCAAACCGGGGGGAGGGGGTTGGCAACCCTAATTCAGTGGCACAGTAGGAGGATCTTTGGATGGTTGATGCTGAGAGAAGATATGATGGGAGTTGCTTAACAGGGTGGGAGTGGCTTTATAGAGCGGGAAGGAGTTGTTCACTCCCACTTCTAGGAAGCACCAGTTGCCCCTTCAGGCTGGGCTTTGACTTGGCCTGGCTACCACACCCAGGGCCTTGTCACATGACTTAGGAAGTCCTGGATCTGACAGTCGGCCATCTCCTTTTCTGGGTTTTGCATTGACATGAGGCTGATCTCTGGCTGTGTGCTCAGACCAAATAATGAACTAGGGGGCAATTCGTTTGCTACAAATTCTGCACGCTGTCCTCACGTAATGATCTTGCATCAAAATAATGCTTTCAGGCCTCCATTTAATAAAAAGGGATTTGAAATACTTTTTTTTTTCAATTAATTAATTCCAGTACCTGGTTTTTATTGTGTTCGAAATGGAAGGAAGTTTTGTTCTTCATAAACGGATTTTATATCCTATCGTTTTGGACTGTTAGCCCTCGTGTTACATTTGAAGTTGCCACTTGAAAGGCCGGTTGCCATGTAAACCAGGTGTTCTGAGTTAATATTTACACATGTTGCAGTGTTAAAAGAAATTATAGGAGGCTAATAAACAGTTGAATCCCTTAATTTAAAGAAAAATGAAAAAGAACGCACTTTGAAATCAAAGTCTTTCCTCTTACCTCAGGTCTAACATTATGCCCAGATTAGAAGTTCATCTCCAAAAAGCCTTCTGGAGTCTTTCATCACCTTGGGACTTCAGGGAATTATTACCAGAGAGCAGGATGGTGATTTTACTTAATAAATGGTCTATATCTGAAGTAAGTAATAGAGGTAAAATGGAGCCCTCTCTGTAGGGAACCATCCCTTTATAGCGTTACTCAAAAAGTCAACTGATAAATAGTGTGAGGTTCCTTTTTCCTGGTTAAATGGTCAACAGGGAAGCCGCTGGGCTTCCGTGAACAAAGCTTTATATTGGCTAAAATCAGTAGTGCCGCTGATGGGAAATTCACTTGCTCCTGAACTGGATGGGAAGCAAACAAGTGTATGGACACTTCAGGCTACACCTCCCAAAGGATTGCCAGTACCAAGTTGGGAAATACCTGGAGAATTCGGAGCTGAAGGCTGAGAAGGGCAGGGTTTGGGGAGAGGAGGGATTTCAGCAGAGGTCCATCAGTGGCTATTAGCCACAAGGTATAGATAGGGACTCTGGGGCAAGTGATGCTCTGTCTTCTTGGTACTTGGGGGGGGGGTCAACAGTGGGAGGGCTTCTAATGTCCTGGCCCCACTGGTGGACCTCCTGATGGCACCTGGTATTTTTGGCCACTGTGTGACACAGAGTGTTGGACTGGATGGGCCTTTGGCCTGATCCAACATTGGCGTCTCTTATGTTCTTATGTAGAGGGCTACAGTGCCATAGAATCCCTTCCAAAGTGGCCATTTTCTCTAGGCAAACTGGTTTCTGCCACCTGGAGATCAGCTGCAATCCCAGGAGATCTCCAGCCATCACCTGGAGTGGCAGCTATCTCAAGCCTGTCATTAGGGATGCTTGCCGCCATGCGCTCAAGGATTCTTGGAAACTAGTGGAAGTCCCACAAGCCTTATGAAGACTAACAGCTTAATAAACATATTGATTTGAAACAAGCCTGTCGTGCAGTACTAACCCTGACGTCTTCATGTTCCGGGGGACTTATCCGGCTGTTACAGAGAATGGTTCTTCCCGTCCTTAACAGCATAAGAGGATTGTTTACAGGCTCAGTCCCTTTAAGACCGTCTTTCAGCTGGGTTGATATCCCACTTGCAACTGCATGTCTTTTAATGTAATCACTCGCTTTGTACTTTATCAGTACTTTGGACGATTAGCTTATCTGATTATCACTACAAATAGGTTTTTTTGCAGAAAACCAGATTCTGTTTACCTTCTTCAAGGTTGCTTTTGTACGTTTGGTTGATCCTGTCATCTGGAGTTTGGCAGCCCTACAGAACTTGGCAGAACCTGGTGGAGGAAACATCCCACCCTGTCCAATCCCCACCTGGAGCTCGCAACCCTAACTTGTCCCCAAGTCCTCTAAATGCCTCAGATGTTCCGCCTGAGGAGGACCCCCATCCAGAGTGCTTTGGTTTGGGTTTTGGTGGCCGTTTGAATGCCCCAGGCGACAGGGAGGCTGAGCCATGGCCACCAATCTGCCGTGGTGCTCGCAGGGGACTTGGGGCACTGTGAAAGTCTCTTTGCTCCTTAATGAGCGACTTGCCTGTAAATTCTATAACGGATGAGTAGCAGCTAAAAATGCTCTTGCAGGCAGCAGGGATTCGGGAATTTCTTCCGTACTCGGATTCTTAATTCACTTTGCAACAGTTTGTTAGCCTACTCCTTTCCCCTTAATAGCAAATCTCAAACGGGACCAGAGAGGCCTGCCAAAAAATTGAATCTCTCATACACAAGATTCACAGTCTGCAAACAGCTTTTGTGGGTTCGGTTTTCTGATTGAAAAGGCTCCAAAAGTTACGTATAGATTCAAAGACTTCTTTTCTAAACAGAAGGGCTTCACGTTCCATATTCTCATGTGCTGATCTGGTGTGTGTGTGTGTGTGTCCCTCCTTAAAGCAAACAAAAATATGTTAAATGTGGGGTGTGACCCACCAGAGGAAGTGATTCATTTTGATGGAACATGTCTGAAATATTGGCGCTTATTAATTACTTTAGCAGAAGTGTACTGTTTCTTTTGTAACCCCAGAGGATTGTGGTATCTAACATATGCTGGATTTTTGGCACTCCTCTGTTTACAGAAGTTTCAAAAAATATTTTGAGCTGTTGCACACAAAATTATTTAATTTCCCTCCAGAGAGGAAGCAACTCATAACGTTCAGTCCAAAGACAAGCGTTTCCACTGCAGGTTTTTCTCATCTCTGGTGAGAATCTACCAAATGCTTTTTCAGCTTTCCACACAAGTGCTATTTTGGGAAAACAAGCAAACAAGAGGCAGTAACACCTGAAGTCCTGAAACTAAGGTTGCCAGCCAAGGGCTGAAAATCCCCCAGGAGGGTTGTGTGTGTGTGTGTGTGTGTATTTTTGCGACAGGGCTTTGCATTGTATTAGTGTGTGTGTGTGTGTGTGTGTGTTTGCGACAGGGCTTTGCATTGTATTGGACAATGCTCTAGCAATTCCCCAATCTCGATGGTAAAACCACAGAGTTTTGGGAGATTGCTGGAGTGTCAAGGCAACATGTGACATCACTTCTGGTTATGGGACCAGAAATGATGTTGTGCTATAGCACCTTTCCCCCAAATATTTCTCCCACTGATGTACCAGGCAGCAGCAGTGGCGGGCAGGAGGTACCCCGCTATACTGAAGGACCAATCCCCCGGCTTGAGCTTTAATTTCATTGTAACGCAAATGGCCACACATAAACCCACAGTGACGCTAATCCATACATACAAACTTGTATTGTGAAAGAAAAAAAATGCTATCCCCCCCCCCAAATGACAAATATCATTTTAGCAGGTGTGCAGGTTCTTCCTTCTAGGTTCTCTGATATACCCACCCAGTCCTCACATAATATCCTCATCCTGGTATCCTACATCCCTCACTTCCCATGCTTGGTCCCAGTCTGAAGTAAGTGGTCTTGATAACAGCGCAGATAACTAGTCCCCAAGTACAAGAAGGTGTACCAAAGATTGTATACTATGAACTGAAAACACTAGCTGAACCCACAATATGACAAAACAAGGTGACGATTGTAAACGATGTTTGGTATAACAGTAACAAATGAATGGATACAACGGAATAAAGTAGAAAATAACTGACAGCATAAACACTGAATGCATCAGACACAAAGTGTGCGAAAGGAGTTAAAACACAAATCAAATAGACAGATTGTCAGCTAAAGTCCATTTCGAGGGAATGTTTCTGTATTGTCCTGATTATTCAGACCTCTGATGATTTTAAAGAAAACCAGCTCAAAACAAGGAGTTCCCCCCCCCCCGGGTCTCTTATCTCTGCTATGTAAGAGGCTAGGGTTGCCAATTTCTAGGTGGGACCTGAAGATCTCCTGGGATTAAAACCCATCTCCAGCCTGCAGAGATCATTTACCCGAGAGAAAATGGCATCTTTGGTTGCAGGACTCTATGGCATTATACCCCACTGACGTCCCTCCCCTCCCCAAACCCTCCCCTTGTTGGAAGTTCCAGATGCAATGTCCCCTGTCTCAGACCTCCAGACTGAATGGCCAGAGAGGCTAGATAGCTAGAGAGGCACACTGACCCTTCTTCCTGTATCTACTCTTCTGCCACTGTCCTCTTTGAAATGCAGATTGTGTTCTCAGGGATCAACTTCCCTTTTCCTGCTTCTCTCTCACTCTGAATGAAGACTTGCTCTCTACAGTCCGCATGGTCAAAGCAATGGTATTCCCAGTAGTCATGTATGGCTGCGAGAGTTGGACTATAAGGAAGGCCGAGCGCCGAAGAATAGATTCTTTTGAACTATGGTGCTGGAGAAGACTCTTGAGAGTCCCTTGGACTGCAAGAAGATCAAATCAGTCAATCCTAAAAGTAATCAACCCTGACTGTTCCCTGGAAGGCCAGATAATGAAACTGAAGCTCAAATACTTTGGCCACCAAATGAGAAGGGAGCCCTCACTGGAGAAGACCCTGATGCTGGGAAAGACTGAAGGTCAAAGAAGACGGGGAGGGCAAAGGATGAGATGGTTAGACAGTGTCATAGATGCAACGAACATGAAGTTGAGCCAACTTCAGAGGACGGCGGAAGACATGAAGGCCTGGTGTGATCTGGTCCATGGGGTCGCAAAGAGTCAGACTCGACTGTGCGACTGAACAACAACAAAACTTGGCACCATGAGGCAGATGGGCCTCCATCCTTTGGCTAGTAAATTAGTAATCTATCAACCTCTGCTCTTTCCTATCCAAAGTGTACTTCACAAATGAAGAGAGAGGTATTTTTCTTCTAAACTTGCAACGTGGCTCTGTGTAGCTTTGTAAGATGAGTAACCTGGTAAAGTGACACTCCTGCATTTTGTAGCTTTATTTAAGCACTCTGCTAACTAATGGTGACTGGACTAACCACACCAGTTAACCTCAGTAGCCCTCCCCATTAATGCTCCCTCTAAGTTGTGGAGTCTTGTAAGCAAAAATTCTACTTTGTGAGCTCCTGGCATTAAAGTTGTGAGCGAGTGATTTGGCTGTTGCATAAATTAGTTTGCTCTGGAGCCATCCTTCCTGAGCCAAAACAAAAATGTGTGAGCCGGAGGCCAAAAAACTGTGAGCTAGCTCACATTAACTCAGCTTAGAGGGAACACTGCTCCCCATCCTCCACCTCCAAATCTCCAGGAACTTCCTAACCCAGAGCAGGCAACCCTAAAGATGCCAAATAACAGCAGTTGTTTACAAGACACTCGTGGTTTTGATATACCTTCTTGCACTGTGCTTTGTGTTTGCATTCCTCGGAGGTCTTTCTTTTCTTTTCTGTATTGACAGTCTGCCAAGCCAATTTTTTGTGGACTTTGATTGTTACTGACAGTCCCTGCATTTTTCATGCAGAAGGGGAGAGGCTTGTGCAAAACACCTTCACTTTCATGATCATATACATTTTCTGCAAACACCCATTGTTCCTGGACTGGCTATTTCTAGTCGTGCGATATATGTGCATATTCATATGCTGCCTTTTCGGGACTTTTCCTGGCAAATTGAAGGTCTAATCTGCCCCTGGCTTTTCTTTCCTTTTTACCCTTTTTATGTGAATTTCAGCTTGCGCAATTAACATCCAGCCCACAGACCTATATAACCTACAAATCACACCCAATCATTTTCTCGTAATAGGATCAAGGCTCACAGGTTAGCATTCCATCTTTTCAAATGTTAGAACCCTTCTCCTAATGATGAGGATGTTGAATCAGATATTTCCCCCCCTTTCAAACACAAACCATTATAATTTCAAATTAAACCTTTCCTCTGGTTTTACACTATCATCTCCTTTCCCTTGCCTCTACCCTGCCTACTATAACAACTAGATTACTGCCACTGCTTGGATTTTATTTCCATTTTAAATTTTGCCTGTAGATTTCTCTGAGCATATAAAGAGGCTTACGTCTCTGCGGTCCACTTTTTCTGCATAAAAATCGAAATCCGAAGGCTAAGTACCGCACATCGTATGTGTACAGGAACTGAGCTGAATCGGCCTATCACCTGTTAGGGTACTTGAGCTGCAGCAATGCCAGGGAATGATCACAAACATTCAAGCAGAGTTACCAGATGTCCTCTTTTTTGTAGTTGCTCCCTTGCCCCTCCTCCCGGTATGCTCCCGCATCAGTCGCTGCAGTGTGAACGGGAAAACCCAGAACAGTTTGTTCCGGCTCTTTTTTGCCACGACTCCCTCTTGCTTCAAACTGCCAGTCTGAACTCAGCCAAAATTTGTGGCACAATATGAGCTTTCATGAGTCCGAGATATCTGAAGAAATTAGCAGTGAGTGACTCATGAAAGCTCATTTCCTGCCACAAAGGTGCTACTGGACTCTTGTTCTTTTCTACTGTTACAGACAAACATGGCTACCCATCTAGATCTATTTTTTTGGGGGGGGGTCTGTCCTCTTTTTGGTTTTTTTTTTTTAAAAAAACAGAATGAAAATGTCCTCTTTTTGGCTCGGACAGTTAGGAATATTCCTGGTTAACAGCAATTATCTCAGCTTAAATGGTTGGGGTATTCAAAATGAGATTTGTCATAGTGATCACTCATTTGAAGACATTGGGAAATATGTCCTCTTTTTTGCTTTGCAAAATATGGTAACCCTAATTCAAAGGTAATGTTGGGGGATCCCCAGGTCCCACCTGGAGGATGGCATCCTTGCCTGGTGTCGCCTTCTGATGTGAAAAAAACCTTGGCCCTTTGGTGCTTAGCTCATGGCTCAGAACTCCTGGACTGCCCCAAGATGGAGTCTGCTGTGGTGCTTTCATTTATTGGTTTATGTGTATAGTCTCTTTTTGTTTATTAGTTTGTTTGTAAGCTGCTTTGGGGTTCCCTAGGGAGAAAAGTGGAGGAGTACAAATATTGAAATAAATAGAATGAATAACTAAAAATCATGTTTCAGCTAGCCATGACATTGCAAAACAAACTCAGAGAGTGCCTGCAAAGTTAATGTACTCACCTGCCTCTCTGTGAGATAATTTCTCACAATTTTCTTTGTCCCTGAAGGGCTCTCTCAGCTCTTAATAAGCGACTGTTGAGTCGAGAAAGGGTGGCCTTGGCATTTCTTTTCCCCTCCTCAGAAAAGCTGAGATGCTGATTCTTTGTTCTGTTGATCTCTGCTTCCAAAAGGAAGGTCATGGCTGAAGACACAAAACAGAAAGAGGGATATATATATAAAGTTTGGTTTCTTGCCAGCCATTGTGTCTGTTTTTATTTGACAACAATAATTGCCTCGCAGAAGGGACTCCTTTTAAAAGCGAGATTGGGTTTAATGTTGAAAACAGGCAGGAGGAGATCCAAAGTCCAGCATGCGTGAAGCCAGAGGGACTGAAAGTTCACCCAGTTGAAATATGCTTCAAATAGTCAGTCTGATGGCATACAAACAGGTTCTTCATTCACAGTGTTGCTCTTCACGTCAAACAAGCCTCTGACAAAGAGGGATGGGCAGAGGCACTCAGTTTCATTTCTTTCTTTCTTTCTGTTCTAGAAGTCCTCTTTGCCCTGTGTCACACCTATCCTTAATTGTGATTTTTTTTTAACTAGGAGAATTTCGACACTTAATTCCAGAACACAAGGATTTGCCGTTTGCTGAAGTCCATTTTCCCCTCCCCATCCCAACTGCCATACCAAATGCTCACGAAGAGCCTCTGCTTTGCATGCAGAAGGTTCCGGGTTCAATCCCCAGCATCTCCCGTTGAAAGTACCAGGTGGTGGGTGACATGAAAGACCTCTACCAGAGACCCTGGAGATCCACTGCCAGTCGGAGTAGACAGTACTGACTTTGAAACACCATTGGCCTGATTCAGTATAAGGCAGCTTCATGTGTAAGAAAACAGTGGGAAAAAGGCAATTTTGATATCCCCATGTCTATGATTGCATCAAGATTCCTCTTTGCGCAGGTTTGAGCACTCCGTAAATGCACCGCTGTACATTGCTGAAACACCACACAAAGAAAGAATCACAGGTCCCAATTCTGCACTAAAATCGTATTCAACCTTCTTTTTAATCCAGTTTTTCCCCCCATTCTGCACTAAAATCAAGTTCAACCTTTTTTGTAATGTACTGAAATGGCTTACATAAATCACCTCATTCGCCTCCCATGTTAAGCTTCGAGCCAGACGAAGGTTCCTCCGCACTCACACGCTATTGGTCGCTCAACAACAGCGACCAATCTGAGAAGGACTAATTCCCTGAGCGGGAAGAACTCTCATTGGTCCTTATCCGCACAACCCCATTGGTTGTTAATAGTAAATGGCTGTGGCTATATTAGCCCGGGAATGTTTAAAAGGAGCCTAGCTCCCAATGTTAATCTGTTCTGGTTATGAATGCTTTAAGCGCTTGTTCGTACCTTCAATAAAGCTGATCACTTTGCTGAAATCACTCTCCGGATCTTTGTTAGCAGCGATCTAACATTTTTTTCTGGGTTTTCCCCCCATTCTGCATTACGTTACCTCCCTTCAGTGGTCAGCCCAGTTTCAGCCTGCCGTTGCCCTGGCTTATTTGGATGCTGTTTTGCCCTGGACTTAAACTGCCTCGACTCGAACACTGAGAAAATCCAGAGTGGCAGGGAAATGCGGAAAGGACCACAGATAGGCTCACATCAAGACTGTGTGTTCCTTATATCCATTTACATAGAAGACTTTAAAAGGGGTGCAAAGAGAAATAACTCTGCAGTGACAATTAAATCTGCTTCCTAATCCAGGTGATCAGCATTTACAATAAGAGACAAGATTTTGGCCCTTTCAGCTGTCTCCTGGTTTGAAGCCCATTTACAGTGTCTCACAGAATCCAATAGGAGCCATGAAGAACAAAGCCCACCCCTTTCTGCATAGCTCCATCCTCTCATCTACACAGCCCCACTTGGGTTCTATGTTCTGGTCGCAGTAACGCAGGATGGAATGCAAAGAGCTATATACATCCAAGCAGGGGACCTGCAAGATGTGTGTGCGTAAGAATCCCATCTTTTCCCCCTTCCCTGTTCACCAGACAACCCACCTGCCAGCTGCGTCAGTGTCTCCTCTGCTTGCCTGGCTTGTGGGGCGGCTGGCAAAGGTAGTGGGGAAAGAAGGGTCAGGTCCCACTTACCCATCTACAGTGCATCCACTAGCTTGGCTCATCTAATACCGGCTGCTCGGGGTCCTACTTCTTCCTAGCAGCACAGCCACAGGGATCTGTGAGAAACGTCCAGTGGAGAGGGAATCCCAGTGGCTTTAGTGCCCTGTTGCTGCCCTGCTCTCACTCTACATGCCTGCCCACCTGCCCTTTTGCCTGCTTGCCTACTTGCCTGCTCCTCCTGCACCTCCACCGCTCCCTGTACTCAAGCACAGACCATGTTCCTCTTGGGGGGGGATTTAAACCTCCCTCCTTTTTGTTAAACCGTTCATATTTTCTGCAAACCTGGGGGGGGGGTCCTCCAGTTCTGCAGATAAACCCCCTTTCTCTATACATGGCCCCAATCTGTGGATTTAAGGATCCGCCACTGGGGCCATGGTTGAGAATTGGATATAACATTATCAAATAAACAGCTGACAGTTTCACCTTTTGACTGCTAAATAAATGTATCTGAACTTTCCCTGTAGCTGGTTCCCCCCCCCCCCTCCATACAAGGCATTTGTTTTCCTAGAAAGGAAAAAGCCTTTGTTAGAAGTTTAGCATTTGTTCCGCAAAGGTATGCCAATTTTTTTTTTAAACCCTTTGGGAGAAAAGTGCATATCAGTGTTTTGATCTGTTTTGGTTTCATGCTGCCTTACAATGAGCAGTTCGAGCAATATCCACGCAGCCATCTGACTTCTTAATAATACTTTAGAAAACATTTAAATGGTTGTTTTAGATGCTGGATCTGAAACAACAAGATTCCCTCCATCCCTCTCCCTGGCTCGCTTCTTTTCCCTCCCTTCCCCTTTCTCTCTGTTATCCTATCCCCGGTTTCCCAGCAGGTTCAAACGCAGATGGCTGCCGTATTGCGACAGAAGCAAAAATACTACATTAATGTTTAAAGGGATTAAAAATCCTCTTGGCAGTAGTGGCATATGTTACTGGTTAATTGTAGCAATGGAAGCTTCCCTGCTGTTTTAAAACATGGACTCATTTTACATGCTTTTCTGCAGAGCAGTATGAAATGTCAACTGTGTGTTGGTATAAGTCTGGAATCCAGTCTGACGGGGGAAAAAAGTCATTAAAAACAATGTTGTTTTTGCTACCTAACAGCTTTTGTATCCAAATAATGTTTCGCGGCGGTGCCAACATTGGTGGCATGATGATCAAACAGTGCAGATTGTGTTTTGTGCGTTTGTAGCTTGCTGTTGGGAAGATGGGGGGGGGGTTGTGCTCTTCCATGTTGTGGTTCCCTAGGTTTGGCTCTGACAAGACACTTATCAGTCTAGTGCATTTTGCCTCACCCTTCCTTCAAGGAGCTCAAGGTGGCATACATGTGCCTACCTTCCCCCATTTTATCTTTTCAGCAACGATCTGGGGTAATGTTAGCCTGAAAGTGTGAGTCTGGCCCAAGGCTTCTCAGTGAGCTTTGTATAGATGATGTCAAAAGATCTCTCACTCCAGCTGCTCAGCTCCAGGGAAAAGGCTTTGGTGGGCAGTCAAGGCAGCTGGTCTTCAGTGATCTTCTCTTGGTGGAAATTCTGACAGCATAGTTTGTACAAAAGTATCCTCAAGGTAGGGTTACCAACTCCAGCGTGTGAAATCCCTGGAGACTTGGAGGCGATGTCTGTGGAGGCAGGAATCTGAGAAGGGATTTCACCCTTCTGAAGCGGCCATTTTTTACAGGTGAACCGATCTCTGTAGTCTGGAGACCAGTAGTAATTCTGGGAAATCTTCAGGCTCCACCTGGAGATTGGCCACCCTACCTCAAGGTCCCAACACGCAGTTAAAATATCAGGATTGAGGCATATACATCCTTCACAGTCTAGCAGAGAGAGAGAGAGAGAGAGAGAGCTCTTCGACTTTGAAACGGAGATGAGCACCGCAACCCTAGAGTCGGATTCGACTGGCTTTTGAGCAAGGGAACCTTTACCTTTACTTAAATGAAGTGAAGACTTGATGTAATGAAGCTAGTGAGGATCTCCTCTCTTGGGTTTTTAGTCAGTAGTGGGTTTCTATACTTTGTCCCGTATAGGTAGTCCCCCTTCCCTCTTTCTGTGATAGTTTTTGTAGTTTGGAAAAAAAAAATCCCCTCCGGGGGCTCAAAAAAAGAAGACGTCAGGATCGAGGCATATACATCCTTCACAGTCTACCACTGATCTAAAGTTCTGCAAGTATTTCAATATCTACTCAAAAATTGTGTACAAGCTAGTGATGTGAATGTTCTTTTTAAAAAAATTCAGAAGGAAGCACTTTACCCAGGAAATATGTTCCTTTTTCTCTCTGTTAATGACTTTGTAGCATGGTACCTCTCCTCACAGTTCGATGATATGTTTGTTGGTCGCTTTGCTTGTTAAGATCTAAATACCTGTATGTTCCATTGCTAATGTTTATGTTATTTATAAAACTAATAGAAATGATTATTACAAAAAAAAATTCAGGGGGAAGCTTCCCTTTTTTGAAGAGCTCCCCCCAATTTTTCTCATGGAAGAATTGGAAATCTGTTCAGAGCACTGAAAACAATTTTTTTCTGCTTTCAGAATGAGTGAAATGCTCTTTAAGACAGGGTTTTATTCACTCAGTGCATAGTATGAAGGTTTTTATGCAAGACAATCTACCGTACTAGATGATGATCATTTCTGCATATATACAACATATTTGCAAGCATATAGATTTAATGTTCAAATATGGCCAATTTTGTCTACGATTAATATGCAATAATGTGAGTTATGATTACACTATCGTTTTCAACATTCCAGAGTTTACCGCAATATCCAACTATCCTGCGTGGCCTGTTACGACTATATGAGACAGTTGGTTTCCGTCCAAATAACACACTTTCTTTTCTTTACTACAAAAATCTGTCTTTTCAGTTTTCAGCTTCCATGTTTTCCTGTTTCTCAGATGACAAATGCTAACTGGGCATAATCACATTTTTGCTTGTCGAAAACTATGGCATTTGTGCTTCTAAATTCCGTAAATATGCCAAAGTCCTTACCTAAGATGCTCCTGGCAGTATGCTTTAGCATCAGGCAGAGAGTGCTAGGAAGGCAAACGCGGCAAGTCTAAGCAAGTCTACTCTGAAGTAAGCCCAATTTTATTAAATGGGGCGTACTCTCAGAAAAGTGTTCTCACTAGTTGCAGCCTAAATTTACTCATAGTTAAGGGACCAAACTAGAGATAATGGTGGCAGCCATGTTGGGTGCTCATGTGTCAAATCTGATTGTTACTCAGGAAAGGAGAGGATGGGCGATAGCTTCCTCCTCCTCCCTGCATCTTACCTCCCCACAATCCATCATCTGAACTTTTATTTCCCCAGACTGGTTCATATACTGGAAATGAGCCAGACTGGTGAAAAACTACCTGGGGGGATGGGACCATGGAAGGTAGGGGAAAAATAAAGTTAGGAGTGTTCACTTGGATGCCCTATTTGACATTAGACTTAGACCCTCATCTTCAGTCGGTACAAGTACAGAGCAGACAGAGTAATTCTTTACAGACTTTATATCCACGTGTACCGAAAGCTGCACTCGGATCACGTATCACAATTGTACGTAATTTCTGTGGCCACCATGTTGTCTGAACAACAGCAACGTGTTGTTTTGTGTGTATTGAAGCCGAGCACGTATGCAAAATACATGCATTGTCCCTGTTCAGCCAACATGGCGAGCATGTGTTTCGGGATCACAGCAAGGTAGCATGTGCTTTAGGTGCATGCAGTTGTCATGCTCTTGGTTTGCATGGATGTAACATCTGAGAAGGATAGTAAACAAACACATCTGGCATTGTCACATCTAATTTGACCTTTGGTAGGGCCCTAGCGAAGAATTCGTGTTTGGAGGAGAGATACCTCTATTGACTGGGTGCTTGGAGCGATCGATGGGCAACGGTTGTCTCTCTCATGCCCTGTGTGCGTGAGCTTCCCAAAGGCACCTGGCCAGCTTTTGGTCTGATCTGCCTAATGACTCTTCTGCTCCTGTGTACATGCTCTCTTTTCAACAAGCACTTATGTTGTTCCGAGGACATTTTTAACTGCCATGGTCAGGCAATTAGCATACTGCTGAGTAACATCATTCTTCCGATGTCCCTATTCGCAGATTAACATTTCTCAGTAATGAGTTCCAAAGATTATGTAGCTATTATGCGGTTATTGTCTAGGGTTCTCGTCACTCTCCCCTCCCGCCCCCGGTTTTTATTTCAACCCAAGAAAATGAGAAAAGTTAAAAACTGCCAAAATGTGCCGTTTGCTACTCTCAAGTCACACGTCAACAAAAAACCAGGTTTCTTACCTCTCCTTGCACTGGGCAAGGGCGTTATTCTAGAACAAAGCAATGGACCTCAAACTTCAACCTCCAAGCACCAGTTGGAATGGAAGAACCAGAAGGAACAGCTGGTGTAAGCAGATGCCCCTGCAGAATTAAGGAGCAGTGTGGTACACTGGTTGAGTGCAGGATATATGAGGGTCTAGAACAAAGCAATGGACCTCGAACTTCATCCTCCAAGCACCAGTTGGAATGGAAGAACCAGAAGGAACATGTAAGCGGATGCCCCTGCAGAATCAAGGAGCAGTGTGGTACACTGGTTGAGTGCAAGAGAAAGTAAAGGCAGAATGGAATTCAAACCCTCCTCTGCCATGAAGTTAACTGGAGGACCTTAGACACTGTGATATATGAGGGTCAAGCTAACAAAATAAGTTATTATAAAAATAGAAATATTTGTTATGGTGTACACATTAGTAAAAGATAAAATAGGTTAAAAGAAATTATCAAAATATCAGACACTTAAAACTGTTACATACCGAGCTGCTAGTTTCACATATACAATTGATGGGTGTGTCTTATGACCAGTAGACCATACACGTTTCAGCCCCTTAGGGCCTTCCTCAGCGGTCAATGTTACTATTGTAAAATGACACACATCCAGAAATAAATATATGAAAAAAAGATTTTCTTGTTGCTTTCTCATGTGATGTGCAACTGCTAAAAGTTTACACAGTAGGCCATGGATAATCTCTCACGGTAACTGCACACGCTCTCCAAATTGTTCTGGTAACAAATATCCAGTGCGTGCCCTGCACACACGAGAATCTGGGTACAGGACAGTCTATTTATTTTATTCCTTACAATATTTACACTCCACCTTTCCCTTTTCCAGCATTAAAAAAACGCAATAAAACCTCCCCCAAGACAATGCCTGCAGCTCAAACCCCACTAAAAGCCCTCGCACATAAAATGGCCTTATGGCATCTCCTAAAAACTTCTAAAGATGTTGCCCTCCTGACCTCCCTGGGGAGCCCATTCCGCAAGGTGAGAGAAGTCACTATAGAGAAGCTATGCCTAGAGCAGCCACCGTTAAGTGGGGTAACAACTAGGAGTCAGTGCATGCTCTTGATCCTTGCAGTTGTCAGGCTTCCAGTATCCATGGATGTACCAGCTGAAAAGGCAACTGGGAGACCGCAGTTGGTGCATGGGTGACATACGGGGAGAGATGGTCTTTCAGATATGTGGCCATGAAGGACTTTTATAACCAGTGCTTTCAAATGTACACAGAAACAAACTGGCAGCCAATGTAGCGGTTTTAAAGGAGACACAAAAAGGGGGACTGGGTCTGAACATACCCAGACCTGGATGGCCCAATCTAGCCTGACCTCACCAGAAGCTAAGCAGGGTCAGCCCTGGTTAGGACTTGGATGGGAGACCCCCAAGGAAGTCAGGGATTGCTGTGCAGAGGCAGGATTGCTGTGCAGAGGCAGGCAATGGCAACCCACCTCAGTTAGTCTCTTGCCTTGAAAACCCTACTGGATCACCACGAGTTGGCTGCAACTTGATGGCACTTGACACATGCACACACCAGTCCCTCCCGCCATCTGTGAGTGAGACCATTGACCTCACCCTTCCATTCCTATGCATTCATCTACAAATGCACCCCGTGCACATGTATGTTCAGTCATATGATGGGGAACATTTGAAAAGCAGCATTGCTGACCACAAGGATACGATTTGTATGTGTGTAGGGGTTTTTTCCCCTTTGAAGCAAAGGCACACAGGTGGTGATGGGGGTTGGTCAACACGTTGGGCCCTGTAAGGTAAAGTCAGGGACCAGTCTGGGTGGCCCCACTGGCCCTCTACTCTGTACTTACATGCTGTGTGTGCAATGAACGTGTGCATGGAGAAGCAGAGAGACTGCAGCAGCAAGTTCTGACCTCAGTCTCTGTGTTCCATGTAGTCTCTCTCTCTTTTATATATATATATGGCATCTAAAGGCTTAGCTAATGGTTGGGGTTGGACATGAGAAGTCTAAAAATAAAATCAAGGAAGAAGAGGAGATGAGTGGCCCAGATTAGGAAGCTGACAGTGCAGGCCTAAACAGAGTTATCCTTCTAACAGCCAGTTTGGTGTAGTGGTAGGAGCGCGGACCCTAATCTGGGAGAACCGGGTTTGATTCCTCACGCCTCCACATGCAGCTGCCGGTGTGACCTTGGGTCAGTCACAAGTTCTCTCAGAGCTGTTCTCTCAGCAGCAGTTCTCTCAGAGCTCTCTCAGCCCCACCAACCTCACAGGACGTCTGTCTGTTGTCGGGAGAGAAAGGGAAGGAGCTTGTAAGCCGCTTTGAGATGCTTCTGTTTAGGATGGCACTGTCCGAGGTCCTGAAGGTACCACCAGTGGCCTGAGAAAAGGCTACTATTTTATTGGTTGGGGGATTTGTGTCTTTTATTTTCTGTTCTGTATTTTAAATTGTAAACTGCCCCAATCAGCTGGGTAGAAAGGCTGTCTAGAGATGTGGCAGACACATAAATAAGAAGTCAACCTTATCAGGCCTCTCCCTCCTAGCAGATGGAGGATTTCATATTAGGTTGTCGATGACTTTCAGCAACGCTGAAACCTTTCAGCAAGGTTGTTAATGACTTCCAGCAATGCTCACATGCCGTTAACAACTAGAAAACAAATATGTTGTATATCTAGTGGTATACCCACTCTTTTCTTTTATTCACTTCTTGTTTCTGGCCAAATAGGTTGTTCAGGTTTTGGACAGGCTGTTAAAAACCTGCAAAATCATGAGCAGAGGTAATAATGGGATGAGTGCACGTGGCTGCAGCAATGATGGCTTCCCTTTTTGTGGGAGGAGAATTTAGGAGTCTGTCTTTCCTCTGCATCCCTCACGGTCCTTGTATTGCAATCTGTGCCTTATACCTGCCTGTCACACTCTTCCGTCCTATAGATGGCAGCACGATGCCTGCATATACTTATTCATACAACTGGATGGAACCAGCTACATGAGAAAGTGCAATCAGATCTAAAGAAGGTTCTTGATAGATAAGCAACAGAACATAAATTGATATCTTTTTCTCTTAGATAAACACGCAGTCTTGCTAAGGGTTTTGTCACACATCATAATGTTCTAACAGATCACACTTGTGACTTCCTAGCACATGATATGTACATTAGTTCCATCTGATGGTATATGCACCATATGTGCTTGACCTCCTACATGGAAGTGATACCGATATTGGAAAATTATCATGTGTGACGAAGTCTTAACTGCTTGTTTGTTTTTTGAAATATTGTGTGTGTCGGTAACATACCTCTTGTTGGATCGCACCCCTTCAAACATCATGCCCAGGGTGCATATTTGGAAACTCCCCAATATATAAACAATTTTTTTTTTCTGTAGATGAAAAATGTGCCTCAGTGGTCAGGACCCAATGTTTTGTTGCCCATTGAAAGGTAGAATGGAAAAGCAATTCAATTTCAGATTAGAAGAGCGGCGACTGTTGTCTTTTCTCTCTGTGTCTCTGGACCCACCGCCATCTGGGTTGAAACAAATAGCGGCAGGTGCTAAGCAGTGAACAGGAAAATGGGTTGGGATGGGGACTCGAGTCGGGGTTCTTTGCAGCGTAATCCCATGTTGCCAGACGTAAGGTCGGCAGAGTGGAACAGCGCCGACTTCCATGCAAAGCATTAGTAGCATTGCAGCCTTATTTTCCTGCTCTGCGAAGTGGTTTAGAATTGCGTCAAAACTGATCAAAGGCTGAGCACAAAAGCTTTTAATATTGCATCAGCAAGGATGACTGAGAGTCACTTTATATGTTTGCTGTGCATCGTGGTTCGTAGCCCTGCACATAGGACCACTCCACCTGTTAACGGAACATGTGGGGAGGACGGCAGCACGAGAGTGCTGGCGCTGCCCTCTGCTGCCATGAGATCACCAGGCTGCCTGGTGTCCGTGTGCATGCCGGTTGCCTGACATTGCTGATCACGGGGAGGGAGTGGATGTACGGATACTGCCAATCTGAGTAGACAATACTGACTGTGATGGACCAAGGGTCTGATTCAGTAGAAGGCAGCGTCATCATGCGTGTTCATGTGTGTACTTCCTTCACACGTAGGGGCCATGCTCATGAGCAGGCGATCGCACGGGGGTGGGGGCAGCGTGCTTGTGCCTGCTGCTCCTCTCCATGCATTTAGTCAATGTGCAGAGAAGTTATGTGTGCAGGGCTTGTGTCTCAATGGGAAGGAGATCTGTACCACCTTAAGCCCAGAGAACAGAGGGAAATAGTCTCTTCAGAACCCTTTTTCTTTTAATGCATCAACAGAACTCTTGGTAGGTAAAGAATACCGTAAAAATTCAGAAAGGTCCAGCCCTTCTCATACATCTCATTCTAGAGAGGGTACCCTGAGAGAGCAGAGATCTGTGGACAGTTCAACCACAGCTGGAGAGAGAAAAAATCATACCTGTTTTACACTTTCCCTCCCATCAAGTCATAGCTGACTTATGCTGACCCCTAGTGGGGTTTTCAAGGCAAGAGGTATTTAGAGGTGGTTTGCCCTTGCCTGCCTCTGCTTAGCAACCCTGGACTTCCTTGATGGTCTCCCATCCAAATACTAACCAGGGCCAGCCCTGCTTAGCTTCCAAGAGCTGATGGCAATCCAGGTCACAGCCAAACACACTTAGCATGGCAGAGAAACGGAGGTGTGGCTTACTCTTGGTAGGTAAAGAATACCGTAAAAATTCGGATACATCTCATTCTAGAAAGGGTACCCTGAGAGAGCAGAGATCTGTGGACAGTTCAGCCACAGCTGGAGAGGGGAAAAAATCATACCCAAGAAAACCTGTTTAACACTTTCCCTCCCATCAAGTCATAGCTGACTTATGCTGGCCCCTGGTAGGGTTTTCAAGGAGACATTCAGAGATGGGTTGCCATTGCCTGCCTCTGCTTAGCAACCCTGGACTCCCTTGATGGTCTCCCATCCAAATACTAACCAGGGCCAGCCCTGCTTAGCTTCCAAGAGCTGATGAGCTCAGGCTAGCCTGGGCAATCGAGATCACAGCCAAACACACTTAGCATGACAGAATGAATGCATCCACAGGATTAGTCTGGACATGTGCAGTGTCTCTAAGATCTGGGAAGTCTTCTGCAGAGAAACGGTGGTGTGGCTACTCTCACCTGATGCTGGATTGGATTGGGCAGAGACTCCTGGAATTTGATTGGCTCTAGATCCAAGTCATCAACCGAAAGAGAGACTGCAACCAAGAAATCAGAATGAGATTTAGACTGTGAAGGGCAGTCTAAGGATGAAGGGAAGTGCAGAGATGTGTACCTGGCAACCAAAATCAAGTTAATTCATGCCATAATATTCCCCATTACTATGTACAGGCGTGGAAGTTGAACAATGAAAAATGACAATGAAATTTGATACAGGGAAGAGTTTTACAGATACCATGGACCGCCGAAAAGACAAATAAGTGGGGTTTGGGGGGGGGGTTTGCTTTAGGATGGCATTGTCAGCCCTCACTTTTTTTAAATTAACAATTTTTAATTAGTTACAACAACAACAATAATACAATATCTTTACAGTATACGCACATGTACATCCACTCAACTCAAAATAAACCATTCAGCAGTAATGATCTTCAAATACAGAATTCAAAAATAAATGATTTTTTTAATATTGTGGATCGTCAGGAATTATTTCTTTGTCTAACATAAAACTTATAACAGGATACCAAATAGCTACCCCTTTTTAATAACAATTTTCAGGTGAGGCATTAGATAAATTAAATGAAATTTTTTGCATTATAAAACACTCCCATATACGATTATACCACTGAGACAGCGACGGAGGATTTCCCCCCTAACCATCTGGATGCAATACGAATATGTGCCGAATAAGTGGGTTCTTGATCAAATGAAGCCTGAACTCTCCCTAGAAGCTGAAGTGACTAAACTGAGCCTATCGTATTTTGGTCACATTATGAGAAAGCAAGACTCCCTGGAAAAGACAATAATGCTAGGAAAAGTTGAAGGCAGCAGGAAAAGAAGAAGAGCCAAGATGCGATGGATTGACTTAAACAAGGAAGCCACAAAGGCCCTAAGTTTGCAAGGATTGAGAAAGGCTGTTAACGAGAGGACGTTTTGGAGTATGTTAATTCTCCATAAGTTGGAAGTGACTTGACGGCACTTACACACACACACACACACACAAGATCCAAGTGCAAGGGAGAGAAAGATTGTGAGAAGCAATTCTCAGTTTAACGTCTGGGAAGGCCATGTTTTTGCTCATATAGCAAGTTCATCCTATACAACACATCCTCACTAATGATAACAGCTTCCTACAGGGTTTCCATGACCTTTGGAAGAGTTTAAATTATTTAATGCCTTTATTTGCAAGAGTTAAAAGAAAATAGAAGAGCTGGCTTATGGCACTCAGTTTCCTTAAACGGGTTTTTTTTACTGTTCCTGGGGGCGATGCCATTAACATACCACCTCATGCGTTTGAACTCTACTTTGCTTTCAGAGCGCCATTTAAAAAGGGTGGGGGGAGAGATGGGCAAACTGTCTTTGCAAAACCTTCTTGGGAAAGGCAGATGTGTTTCACTAGGGCCATTGCAACATTTCAGCAGAAGGACCTGCTGGGTAATTTAGCTCCTTTGATCAAGAAAGCATCTGTTTGAAGATTACAGAAATCCTCTTCCTTTGAGCTAAACATCTGCTCGGCTGCAGCTGACAGTTCCCACAACTGCCTCGGAACTCTTAATTCTTAGCCAAAGGAGAGGAAAAAATCAAGGACCAGGAGACATCTAGCTGTGGGACCCATTCCCCAGACTCGGGACCACCCACAAGCCCACCATCACCTACTCTGGAGCCCTTTCTTGCTTCCCGCAGAGCATCCGATTTCTGGCCTTTGTTCTTCCTTAGTTGCTCCTGTGCAGCAGAAGCACATGGACCAAAGTGCATCTTGACTAGTAAAGCTCCTCTCATGTGCTGGCACAATAAAAACCTCTACAAACAGCTACCCTATGGTATCATCTCTTTACAATAGGTCTCCTGCCTGGAAGGACTCCCCAGTGTAATGGTGGAGCAGAGTTCGAGAGAGGAGCATCGTTATGAAGATTCTATTACAGCCTTCAGGACCAACTGAAAGTCCTCCTTGATGTAGATGATGTATGCTTAGGGTTACTTTATGCTTAGGGTCAATGCTTCCTCTAAGCTGTGGAGTCTTGCAAGCAAAAATTCTACTTTGTGAGCTCCTGGCATTAAAGTTGTGAGCGAGCGATTTGGCTACTGGATAAATTAGTTTGCTCTGGAGCCCTCCTTCCTGAGCTAAGACAAAAATCTGTGAGCCAGAGGTTAAAAATCTGTGAGCCGGAGGTTAAAAATCTGTGAGCTAGCTCACACTAACTCAGCCTAGAGAGAACATGACTTAGGGTTATTTTATGCTCAGGGTTATTTTTATTTTAAGCTTTATGGTTATTTTAAAATAGGAAGAAGGGAGCTGGACGATGGGCATCTAATGGGAGAGATGGTGATTTAGATATGGATGCCAAACAAAATGCAACGTCGCTGACACCAAGGTGATTTGACTCTCCCCAGTGACTGTAATTCCTCTGCAGAAGTCAGTTTAGGCCAACAGTTTTCCAGTAGGAAAAAGAAAGCCGCCCTGACTGTAAGCAGGTTTGCCAGTTCTGGGTTGTGAAATACCTGGAGATGTAGGGGGTGGAGCCTGGGGAGGGGCGGGACCTCAGCAGGGTATAGTGCCACAGAGTCCACCCTCCAAAGCAGCCATTTTCTCCAGAGAAACCGATAATTGTCGTCTGGAGATCAATTGTAATAGCAGACTGTCTCCAGGTACCACCTGGAGGTTGGCAACCCTAACGGGGGATATTTTTGGTAGACTGAAGGTCTGATAGTATCATGGGGAAAGGGGTCAGGTGAACCTAGTCTCCTCTGCAACCATTTCTCTCCCTGACAAATCATACATGAAAACAGGACCAACTCCAGCAATGCCCCAGCCACTTGTTAAGTTGGTTGGGTTGAGATTGTATCTCAGTATGTTATCCTTCTCTCCCATCCAAAAGCACATTCCATCTTGAACCTCAGAGTGCACACGTGAGCAATGCATCTCGGCTAATGCTGGAAACAGTGGAGTTCAGGTGGGGAAATCCTCAAATGGTGCCCTCAGAGCAGCAGAGTTCATCACAGGATTTCTAGAGTGCCTGCCTCAGAGGGGTAGAGCTCGGAAACTGACTGGTGGAATAGAGCTACTGTTGGGGTGAGAGTTGGTCTGATTCTAGAAGGACTCCTGTCTCTCCCCCATGCTGTCTACCTGGGGCTGTACTGTAAAGCTTGTCATCTTTTTGCCCAGAACACGTCTGTGACCTCCCCTAACGTCCAGCACACCAATTAAGATCTGCTTCCCAAACCCTTTTCTCAGATGTGAGTTGGGTGGTGACAAGAGATAGGATATTTTCAGCAGTGGCACCTCCCTTTTGAAAAGCCCTCCCCCCTTGAGATTCACCTGGTGCCAACCTTACTACCTTTTAGGTACCAGGGCAAACCATTTCTTTTTACTCAGGCTTTTTGATTAAGGGGATTAATGGTCTGCTTCTAGCCCAAAGACTGTTTTATGTGTTGAAGTGAGCGACTCAGCATGCCTGGTCATGGGGGGGGGGGGGGGGGCTACATCACTCTAGGGGTATATAGGTATAATCTCCTTGAATGGGATGCCTCTCTTTGTCTTAACCTGGAAGTTGCCCTCTCTGACCAGTGTTCCCTCTAAGCTGAGTTAGTGTGAGCTAGCTCACAGTTTTTTAGCCTCCAGCTCACAGATTTTTGTCTGAGCTCAGGAAGGATGGCTCCAGAGCAAACTGATTGATGCAGTAGCCAAATTGCTCACCCACAA